>NC_051163.1:30650697-30882532 GCF_013339745.2 Dermacentor silvarum | reverse complement strand
ATCAATCAATCAATCAATCAATCAAGCACTCACTCAATCAATCAATCAATCAATCAATCAATCAATAATCATGGTTATAACGTGTGGCGAACGAATTCGGAAACGAGCACAGTTCAAAGAGAGTGCAGAGGTCGACGGCATCAAAGCAGACTTTTGAGTTCTACAATTGAGCTCATTTGGCCACTTTAATGAGATGCGAGAGAAGTATGCGCCGGCAAGCAGGCAGTTAACACTGCAGCTAGCAGCAGAATAAAGCGTGCACTCGGCTATGAAAATGTGGCGTGATACAGCCCACAGAACGCATCATAGCTGAGAGCTGCGCAAATAATGCGCTAACAATGTTTTTAGTTTCTTGTGCGCTATTAAGCTCTATTTCTTGTGATGCACCTGGCAGAGTGTCCAGCATGGTAGGATACGAATGAAAAGAACCTCGGCCACCTGCGAATGTCGTCTTCATAGAAGTACCCAATAGAGACGGTCAAAGTTTATTTGAAAGGCAGCAGTGACACCGCATGTTTAGTAATGTCACGCTGTATTTTTCGTCTATACTGCTCCAAGCAAAGAACTGGCACGTAGTACTTACGAACTCTATCTGGCTTTCGCAACAGGAGGCGCGATCTTCTCGAAGCTCCGCCCTTCTTCCTTTGAAGTCTGCCCATTCAACTCAATGCCGCAAAAGCGCCAAACAGCCGGCGCATTGCCTCGAGCTTTACGTAAAGTTCATCATTGCTTTCCACAGCCCGAAAGCGTTTTAAAACAGACGTTTTCTGCCTCGTGCTTTTGCGCAGCTCAGCCCAATTTACCGCTATACTCTTTCACGCAACCCTGAGCCCCCGTCCCTTCGGTAACGGGCACGTTTTGCCGCAGGCTGAGTACCTTCGACCCCATGTTCATCTATCTTTCTTGCACGCACCCAATTCCCTCCTCGCCCTCGCATCGCGCCCCTCTCACCCTCTCACCAGAACAAAAGAAACAACAAACGAAGCAGCCACCTTGTGGCTAAGTACCAATATTCTCATCCCTCGGCTATACCTTCATCGTGTGCGCCTCGCCCGCATTTCGGCTCCCCAATCTGTTTTTCCCGAACTCCTTCGCAATCCCATTTCCACGCGACGCCTTTTCTCTTCGTACCGGGGTTTCGGCGTCGCGTGCCCAGGTCATGACTTAAGGTTAAAGGCACGCGGGGCACCAAACGAGAGGCCGTGTTTATGCTTTGCTTATACCTTCCACCGTGCTTCTCACTCTTTCCTATGCTCAGCGCAGCGCATAGCCTCAGAACCAACTCCATGAGGTCCTTTACCTCCTCATTTTCCCTCGTTTCCTCCCGAACATCCTCATCACGGGGGCGTCGCGCGCGGCCGAACTCCGAGTTACCGCGCGAGAAGTGTGCCTAAAGGTGCAGGACACCGCATCTTTCTTGGACCTCTTCTTCCCATCTTCCCAATTTTGTTCTTCTCCTTCGATACTCCCCAAAAGCCTTTCAATCCCACCCCTCCCGCAGATACGGCACCTTATATCTTCCCGCTTCTCCAACCTGCTTGGGTCCCCCATCGTCCCCCCTTTCCTTTCGAAACCTTCGCCGCGTCACATCTCGCAGTCATTGCCCACTGTGTTTAAGGTAGACGCGGTGAAAAAAAAAGAAAGAACCGCCCTCATGTGCACTAGAGTCTCCCTTCTCTCCCCCTTTGTCTCTCAGGTTTCTGCTCCCCATCTTCCCTTCGAGCGCCCGTTGCCGTGGCAACGGGCTCCTTTCTTCCCCGGCCTCCTCCCCCACCCGCGGGCTCGCTCTTGGGAAAGAGCCGGCAGCGTTTCCCGTCCGAGGGATCTGCGCCGTCGCGCATCGCGCCAGCCTCCTTCCCGCGCCATCTTGGATTTCGGAAAAGCTGGCTCCGTTTTTTTTCCCGGCCGCAGACGGGAGCGCGAACGTGAATGCCCGTGCGCGTTAGGGCGACTTGTCAGCGCTTTGTGTCTATTTCTTCGCGTCGAATTTGCGACAGCCGCATGATGCATGAGCGCAACTCCCCATGCGTTGGTGCAATTTATTAAATCTTGAATTCAGATTAGCTCCAGGGGGCGAGAGCAGTAACCAAAAACGGAACGGTGAAATGTAATTCTACATCAAAAGAATGCAAGAAATAAAGTAAACCATATCAGACTCACTCCTAATGGTGATGATGAATAGTGGTTTTTTTTATGACGCAAGGGCCAGTTCTGTCAATAAGCGCCAAAAACATGGTAATGAGTTAACAATGGTACACGAAGTATGAATATAGCATCTGTAAAGAGGCCTAAAATCAGCTCCTAGATAAGCTTGTAAGATATATATGCATTAAAATTTGGCAGTGACGAGTTAGGTATGAATATTTACCTAAACATGCGTTGATGACCAATCATAAGGTAAACACACTGGTAGTCGTATCAGTTTACGAGTAGCACTAATGATCACCCGGACCCGTAAGGGCAAGCATCGGGAGGCACGTGCTATAAATGATACTGTCACTGCAGCAGCCTCTGATGAGAGGCTGTGCTGTGGATCGCTTTTATGTACAACGTGTAGCACACGAACATGATTTAAGAAAGCAAAAACTGATTTTCTGTCAAAACGTGGGTCTCTGCGTAGAAGCGTTGCCGGATGCACTCCTTATGGTGCAATTATAGCTAGTGCCTCTCCAGATTATTGTTATGGGTGATTTAGGCAATGTGGTTACTTTCCTGCGATGCTTTTCTGCGTTGCTTTGCTTGTTAAGAGTTCTTGCAAGGCAAACATAGCGCTCTGTGCAAAGCTCTCCCAAGCAATGCACCCTTGAAAAGCGTGGCGCCTGGCGGGAGGGGGAGGCATTAGCTCCGGTGTGTGTCTGGTGGTGGGAACCGAACCACGTACCTCCTGCTACCAAGTCGGGTACCCTGCTCACTGGGTCACGGCTTATCTTAACATTAAGTGTTTATGCATTGCATTTTCAGTTTAGTCAACCTAATGGATGCGTTGGCGTGCTTCTGCCATTATGGTTCTTCTAGGCGGAGTCACAGCCTCACAGGTGGTGGAGACGGGCGCACAGGACGGCGCAAAGTCGTTCCTGAGCTGTTAACTGCTGTACGCAGCTATAAAAAAACAACTCCGGCGACTGGAAGCCAGCGAGCGGGCTCCGTCTGCAGCGCCCACCGGTTCGTCACGCTGGTTTGGAAGCGAGGCTGCAATAAAGTGCGTCGTAAACAATCGCCCTCGGGCGCTGGTGACGGGTACAGGTCCGCTCGCGAAACTGCTACGGCCAGTCGTTGTCGTCCTTATAACGTTTATGACGTCATTACAGCCTGCTACATGCCCCACTTTAACGCGATCAGCGAAGATTGTTTACGCTCTAGTGCTTCGTAATAAAGACAAATTTAGCTATTGATGAGGGGAGAGGTTGGAAGCACTTGCCTCCTCCGGCCCCACTTGTAGGGATGAAAAATCCCTACTTCTGCAGTGATGAAAACGCCATGAGCGATGAGATTTATTGCGAAAAAAAGAAATGTGGAGTTACATCAAAGAAGGAATTAAACATAAGAAAATGATGGATGGTGTAATGCCACAGTCAAGCGTGAGGCTGAAAAAAAAAGAAGGTTCGGACGCCTGCAGACTGTCAATACTTTCAGTCTACGTTGCACAACAGAAAAACTAGATACCTCAGTGCACATAATACCCTCTTTGCAATGACGCCTATATGGCCTAAGCGTTCAGGACTGTTCTATGTTCTAAGCTTGATGTACAGTGCTCGCCTCTGCTGGGCGTAAAGCGGACAAGTTAATAGCACGTGTGGAATGTCCTGGTCGGACTCACCACAACCACGTGATGGCGATTCAGCGCGACCTGTGTTACGTAGGAACTATAGGCTGACGAAGGCCGCATTTAGTCGAAGTCAACGAAACTATGTTTTTACGTCTTTCGGTAGGTTCACAAAAAGTCTGAATCGTAGTCCAGGGTGCACATGGCATGTGGAACAAACCCTTTCGTTGCAATGTAAGGGGTGGTGGTTACAACATCTTTATTGAAAATCATGGTGGGGTCTCAGGGTGGCCCCTGTTGGGGGCGACTCCCTCGGCCCAAGTGACGATTTTCAGTTGTTCCCTGAGATCGGCGAATGTAAGGGGTAAATCTGACGCCTGTAGGGTTCCCCGATAGTACCGCTTAACGGTGGCGCTGCTATCGATTCACTCTACACTGTAAAGTAATATTTACACCATTAAGCGTGCATAAGGGTGTAAACGGTCTCTAACTCTCACCCTTACACCTTTTCTGGATGTAAATGTGGGAGTTATAAACCGATGTGCACCCTTGTGCACATTGAAGGATGTAAATTAGTTTACAGTATAGGCGCTAGTGTCTGCGCACGATGGCCAGTAGAAGAATGTGCACCCGATCGTTCAGCATATAGCAGGATGGATTGTATGTTCCAAACTTCAAGCTCTTGAATTTGAACAGCCTACTGGCGTCCTATTATGCACCGATCTATTTTACGTTGGTTGTACGACATCGATGAGCCTTATGTAGCCTGTAATTTGTACTATGCGTCTGTTTCAGGAATGTTGCAACTACAGGCTAATTATGACGTCACGTGTATTCGTCCATGTTGACCGTTATAGTGCTCATTGGATCTACATTCTGCGGGGCATGTTTTTTTTCTCACTGTGCAAAAACGTATCAACTGGAAAAGCGATACCTTAGCTGCAGGTAAAGTGCTGCTTCTACCAAAATGTTATAGCTTCAGTGCTGGCTGACTTGAATTCCGCAATTTCAGCATGCCCACAAAGTGATTATCTATATGTTGTCAGAGAAAATTTGTCAATTGGTAATTGTTAAATATACACCAAATGGGCAAATATGATATCTGCGACAGCGTGAAGCTTGGTTAGCAATAAGGGTCATTTTTGTCTCGAATTCTCTATTTTTCACACCTGATATAGTTGTCGCAGAAACAGACGGTATAATTTCTTTGTAAGCAATGCTTATTGGGCATCAAACACAGTGAGCGTTAGTTGCCAGACGTAATCTAGACTTATCAACAAGCATAGTCGAGGTTGTCGCATATTCATCACACGCTTGGATTTAGAGAATGAGTTATTTGCGAGCATATAAGAATTATTGAACGAGGACAGCGCAAGAAAGGACAAGAAAGAGCGACTCCTCATTGCTACCAACAGAATTTTATCAGCCTGACCATTGGTTTTGCTCGCCCATATATTTTTGCGCTGTGTTCTTTCAAACCATGTTCAATTCTCTCGCCCAAGCGTACAGTATAGTCGACTTCAAAAAAGTTTACCTGTGAAGTTAGCAGTTCATGTAATTGTACAATCTGGAACAATGAAATGAACCGCAAATGTGTTTTCTCGACAGATTTATGCCAATTCGTAGACAAATCCATGTACATGCAGTCAACCACAAAATTTTACGGAACACGAGATCTGAGAAAAAGCTGAATATCTGTGCCGGCTCACAACACAGCCTTGTATTCGCATTTACAGCCTCTATAGACGATATTATACTCGATTCATGGGCGCCGCCATCTTGGGCTGTTACACAATTTCTAAGTTTTATGAGAAGTGAAGTCACGTAACGTGGCCATGAAACGCGGAACGCATTTATACAAATATTTTCATGCTTGTGAATCGACTGTGTAACGTACACTTCGTTGTTAAAGACAGAAAACAGCAGCGTTAACAGCCCACGATGGCGGCACCTATACGCTTCCGTAAAATAGTCTATAAACAACATTGTGATGTTCGGTTTTACTGACTACAGACTCGGAAATTGAATGTTTTCTGAGATCCCGTGGTCCGTAAACTTTCGTGTTTGACTGTACTACCTGTCCGGCATTCCTATGGTTGCTGAACGACTGCAGCGCCGGATTCTCCTCTAGCGATAATAGCGTGAAATCTGAAACACTTCGCCACAATGTGTCCAAAGGCCACCGTCTTCGACCCCTGTTTTTGATCTCGAAAAAAAAAAAGAAAGAAACAGAAGTGAAAAAGCAAAACAAATGACGCGCGCCTCTGCATCCAATCAAGGCGCGCGTACGACGTTGCGCAATTCTTGCAGCGGATTGCGCAACCACTCGCCGTCATTCGTTGTCGGAGGAAGGCTGCCACGTGACGTAATAGAAAGTCTCGCTCGCGGACGAATGAGCAAAGAGAAGAAGGCTTATATTGCGCGGGGCACCACGCGACGAAGAGCCGAGAAGAAATGGCAAAATGCTGCGGCACTGGCTTGGACCTCTTTGTCGGGCTGTCGCCGCCAGATGCATAGCTACTCGAATGGTGTCACTGGCTGCAGAGGGACCGGACACGTTCTTGCGCGCGTAATCTCCGGAGCTCTGTCTTCATAAAAACGTACAGCGGCCGGGAAGGATGGAGATATAGAGTTCGCCAGTGAAAGGGGGCGAGCGTGTTTTGACGCGGTGTGTTTTTCCACTGTGATAAGAACTGCGAAGGTTTACGTCACAGAGGTGCGGTGGCGCTGCTCTCGCTTTCGGCGTAGAGTTATACGTTACGGACATGCGGTGACGCTACTGTCACGTTCGGCGTCGAGTTACGTCACATATTTGCTGCGAAGTCATGTCACCGGGATGCGGTCGCTTTAGCTGAGTTGCGTCACTGAAACGAGGTGGCGCTGCTGTCACTTAAGGGCGTAGAGTCACGTCACACATTTGTTGTAGAGTTACATCACCGGGATGCGGGGGCGCTGCTGTGACTTTTGGCGTTAAGTTACGTAAGACATTCGGGGTAGAGTTCCGCAACAGAAATGAGGAGGTGCGGCTGTCACTTTCGGTGTAGAGTTATGTCACAGATTAGTATAGAACCATATCACCACGATGTGGAGGCGTTGCAGTCGCTGCAAACAACATTGGCCTTCAGTTTGTCGAATGTTGTCGGAAGCAGTGCGGCTCACGTTTTAAGGCGTTTTCCCGTGATAACAATCGCTTACGTCGGTTTCTAGGCGGTGTACAAGAAGTGCAGAGTCAGTGTAATCTGGCCTTCTTATATCCTGTCACTTTGAAGCGAATAGCTTCCTTTCGCTCTTTTAGCCGTTTTCGTTGTTGGTCATTGGTAGATGGTCGGTGCTCGGACTCGACAAGGAAAACGTTTGTTCTCTCACACTGTTTCTCGTCCGCTCGCGCGCTCTCTCTCTCTCTCGCTCACGTTCGTTCGTTCGTTCGTTCGTTGACAATGAACGCCCATGGTTTCTGCACAATTATTTTATGAACACCCCAACTAAACTCTTTTCTTAACTACGCCCGCTTTGTTTACACACCTGCAGGTTGTCTGTGCGTCCACGGATGCGTCGTCGGCCCTTACAAGCCGAAGCACACTGCATTGAGGGCGTACAATGTCAGCTGAAATGTTCATGCAGTGCTTCGGAATGGTACGGCTTTCCAGAACTAGAAAGAATGAACTTGCACTACGAAGACACAAAGAGGTGTAAAGAAAGTTTCTGTGAAGTTTCGAGATATTTTTCATCTACTTATCGCAATAGAGTAGGCTCTAGGCGGTTAGAGCCACTACTGCACTACTTTTTCCTGCGCAATATGTATCTTTCGAGCAACTGTAAGAAACGTTACCCTTAATATTTCTTTACTCAGAATTTGGCGGCGAATACATAAATAAAATGTGGATGATGTGTCCGGTTCGTGCGTTTATCCGGATACGGCGAATCTTTGGACTAATCAAATGCAGTATTTGTAGACGCGTGCCAAGCATTCACGCTTGAGAGACGCGCTCTACTGTGATTTATACGGCATTGGGAGTGTGCTAGAATGAACTCCACGAGGATCCGCTAGAAAGCCGAATCTACGTTTTCGCAAGGGTGCAGTACCAATACCAACCATTTTTGGACGAAACAGTGAACACTTCGTGTGAGAAATATATTAATCGTAAAACCCATTGACAAAGTCACAAAGTGTTGCAGCAGTGCTACAGGAGCAGTGTCAAGCAATCAAAAGCAACCGTGATGAAGTGCACCGTGTTGGTCCGCGACGTTCACATGTCCGTGCTCGCGTCCTCGCCTGCTGCCCAGAAGCGCAAACAGACGACACCGCAAAAGCCGTCGACAAAATGTTATTTTCTCTTGCTAGAATAGGCGTTTGCACAGCACACACGGAGAGCTATAAATGCAGCGATTGCTTGGATAACGCGCATCTGCATATTGGATTCGTGTCACTCCTCTGGGAACGCGTTGATATTTTTGGCTTCGCACTAGCAACCGCCTCAGTGCAGCTCACAGTATTCATATTACTGCGCGCATCTACCGAGACCGCGGGTCACCCAGATCCCTGTTCGGTGGCACAGGCAAGGAAGTAATAAGGTCCGTAAATGAAAGAAAAATGAAAAAGAACAAGAAATACGGAACAGCACACTTATTGTGTCCGCACGAACTCCCCTCATGAATGTGCATGCTCCGGACTAATTTCGGCTGCGAACGCGACAACTGCACGTTTTCTCGCCGAGAACAGCACGCTCATTAACGAGTTTGTCGTCTGCAGGCAACTTCTGCAGGGGAAACAGAAAGATCTTGCAGAAGCAGCCCGGCGTAATCGTAAGTTATTACTGCTCTTTTGTTTCCGAAACACACAAAGATGGCAAAAGGAATCAGGCTGGTTTGAAAGCAGAGCTGCGGCTGCCATGCTTGGCAGGGGCGAAGTGCAGCCTTTTTGCTGCACATATAACGGTGACGGCGAAGAAATGGCTGCTCTCCTTACGAGCCACTGGGCCAAATTATTGCCTGCAATTAGTAAGGACAAACAGCCTCGAAGCTGGTTGTTTTTGCTTTAGCGCGTTTATTTTTTTCTTGGGGAGGCTGGCATCTCATGCGAAGTTTGTGATTAACTTCGTAAAATAGAGAATGGGTTGCTTGCGCAAATAGGCCGTGACGTTGGAAAATGAATAACTAACGGCAAACAGCGTGGTTTTAGGAATGGTTGCACGAAACTTCTTTTTTCATAAGGCATCCCGCGAACTTTAACCATTTATAGTTCTGGCGCTGAAGTCACAGCACTTGAGAGAACTCCCACAAGGCGCTTCGAGTACTCGCCCAGTAGATTGTGCCAAGCATTTTTTGATCATCTACAGATTTTCGCGACGCATGTGGCAGACGATTTAGTTAACGGGCGTTAAAACAAGAGACACAGAAGAACTGCGAAAAAGAAATAGTTTATGAAAGAGCGAATACTATCAAAATAAGTGCACAGATCAAGAAAAACTACAGAACGAAATACGTTATCTTTTAGAAAAAGAGCGTTCAATGTCGACTGTCAAAGAGCATTCGGAAATCAAATTTTACACCCAACGCCGAGTTCCTCGAAGAAACGGCTGCTGCTGAGACCAGGCTAAAACAATTGAAAGTTCGCTTCTCCATGCCGTGTCTTTTTTTTTCCACTGACGTGTTCTATATCCTAATTTAAATCACTTCCCCGTGCGTTACAAGAAAGACGCTCCCAAAGTTCTACGTCTTTACCAGCAACTTAAACAGCAGAAGGTACGACTCACTTCAGCCCGAAAGGGGAAACTGACGGCGTTTTGTTCTCCGAATTCACTTCTCCAAGCGTTCTTCCACTATGCGCTAGGTTCTTATGTCCCTGGGCTCTATGTAGCAGGTTGCGTAACGCATGTTCGGAGCGACCGACTGGTGGCAAGCTGAAAGATGTGAGCTCAGTAACCACCGCATACTGAAGCTCAGTACTTCCTCCGACCGTGCCCTTCATCCACGTAACCATGCCTGTGCTGCGGGTGTCTGTGATTGAACGGTTGTGGGTTGTGCTTGTGAAAGGTGTGAATGAAAGACTTGGTTATGCGGCAGTCTATTTTCGGGGACTTTGTGTGTGCCTGTGTGTGTGTTTTGTTCTCTCTCTCTCTCTCTGCCTTTTCACCCTTTATGACACACATCCCGAGCGACATGCCGAGTCTTTCAGAGTAGAATGAATATTTTGCGTAATCACTTCCGGGTGAATTTCGAGATATGTAGAAGGCAATGTGGCAATGTATTGTACAAGGGTTCTTAGGCGGATACCGCCTTTATAATCGTTAGACAGACAGTTGCGGGTGACGAGACTGTGCTCGTATCGTCTGACACTGTTGCTACCTCACTAAGTCAAACAAGCTTCGCGCCAGTTAGATTGCAACATCGCGTTGGATCTGCGTGTTTTTTTCATTAAAGGATTTCTCTCTCTCTCATTTTGTTAACACGAAGTCTGGGCTTTCGCGCTCTCTGCAGCAGCATACCATAGCGATCAGAAAAGAGCACGAATTCTTGTTCGTGCACTGGCGTAGTCTGGAGAATTCGTTTCAAGTGGATACGTCTTGGGGACGTAGATGTAAATATGTGCCATAAAATGATGAATTAAAAAAGTAATTAGCTCTGCCACAGGCAGTTCTAAAATATCCAGTGCAGCTAAAAAAGCACTGTATATTTTTGCAAGATTATTAGTAATAATCGGCTAAGGAACACATCCGCTCTCGTGGTGTTCGAGAGTGCAGGCGATTGTCTAGCCGCAGCCAGAGCTTGACAAATAAATAAAAAGGCAGAACTTTGCAGGTAATGACGGAGAAACAAAGCGAAACGAAGTGGTGCGGAGGAGGGTGGTGGTTGACGGTGATCAGCTGCAATTTCACGATACGTGCTTTCGGAGACATCTCGGTCCACGCTCAATATTGTCAACGCACGAATCTTCTGCGCCACATATACCCACCCTTACAATAGCCACGTGAATTTTGTCGTCATTCTGTTTACTGCTTGTTGCATTTATAGACGCACGGGGATCCGAAACGTCACTGTTTTTCTTCACTTTGACTGATTCAGCGACAGCAACTGCTTCTCCAACTGAATATTATGCATGACTTTCGCAATGGAAGACCCAGTCGTGTCAAAAGAAGTGTCGACATGTCTAAGGGCACTGGAAAGAGGGAATAGCCTCCAGCTATATCCTTCCAGACCTATCAGCGCTTCAGCGGATGTTGTAGTCATTGTACATCTACTGACAGCTCGCGTAGAACTCGTCTTGAAAAAGAAAAAGTTCCTCTCACTGAAAATTCTTAGCTAACATTCAACAAGATCTTCGCTCTAAGTTTCGCACACTTCACCGTCGGTATATTGGCTGGAAGTTTACGAAAACGACGTGACTCAACCGTTTTTTAGAGCTTGCGAAAGTGCCTACTTTATGCACACGAACCGAGATTTCGGCGCTCTCGCATTATGCGTGACAGCGCGAGGCTTTAGAGAAGTTCATTGATTATGTATCAGGTCTGAAAAGATGCGATTTGCCGGGAGGCTTTACGGGAGTCCGCTCGTCCCGCGGAGGCGTAAGGCGGTGGACACGACACGACGAGGACCAGAACGACATCAGCCGTGCAAAACCCTCCGGTAATCCTCCGGCGAAAGTTTCGAAACGACGCAGGGTTAGGGCTGGGCAGTGTCGGGGCTGGCGTTGAAACTCATCGGTATGCACTTCCAGAGAGAACAGTGTTTTTTCCCCTACAGGAGAGATGAAAAAAAAAAAACACCATAGAAGAAAGTGGCAGTAGGGATCAGATGTGTCGGCATGCAAATTTTGATAAATCCTTGTGCGCGGATAGTGAAGAGTCGCGCGCCGTCCGACAGAGCGAGGGGCTTCCATGGATCCCGCCTTAAAGGAGAGTGGGTGTTCGCCCAATTTAATATCGCAGGTGAACCGAAAGTGCGCAAGTTTGTTTGAGCCAAATTGTGTAGGTAGGCCGTTTTTTTGTTTTGCCGTTCTTGTTTACTGCTTCTTAACGACTGTTATTTTATTGCTACACACAAGAGAACACGAAAGACGCTTATTTCAATGTGATCCGGGAACAACAAAGAAGAACGAGAAAAAGAGAATGCCGGAGAAGTCTGGTCTGTCTGTCTGTCTGTCTGTCTGTCTGTCTGTCTGTCTGTTGGTGGTTCAAATGATTCGAAATCTAAATGTTGATTATATTTGTCTACTCTGTCTCTTATTCATGTTATTTATTCTCTCATTTGTTATCTAATTGATATCGTATTTCACGCGCAATTACGTCGACCTTGTCTTCTTTAGCGTCGACAATTGGTTGCCTTTCGCTTTTTTTTTTCACCAAGGAGCCATTACGGAGATAGGCATTCTATCTTACAATGTGGTTAAGTTCGACTATCTTGGCGCTAATTATGCGTGTATAAATAATTTTTGCCTACTCTGCTACTAATTATCACGTTTTGTGCTCACCGTCGAAATAGCCTTCCAGACAATATTGCGTAGCGCGAGCCTGCTTAGTCCGAGCGAAATCTCTCCATTTCTCAAGCGTGTGCCGTACAGCGGCTTCGCCTCAACATGTCTGCAACTGCGGCGGTGCCCTCTTTACAGGGATATTGTACAATGTGGCTGATTTTCGACCACAGGGGCGCGAATTAAGCCCTAGCGTTAAATTTAACTACTCTACGACTTATTCTCGCTTCTTGTCTTCTATAAATCTATATTTTGGTACTTTTTTCCACTCACTACGGCAATCTAGAGACCCGAAATGACCGTATTTTTTTAACACGAAAGTGTTTTATGCCGGGGTCCACCAAGACTTCACTGACGTATTTCCGTCACGGAAATACGTCATAGAACATAATACAAAGAAAGAAACCAGAAGAAAAAGTTCCACAAACATGCAAAATTTGGAAATCGAACCCACGACCTCTCGGTCCGCGACGATAGATCGCCGAGCGTTTAACCCATTGCGCCACAAACGCATTTGCAGAGAGCTACACAGACGCGCCTTATATATCTAACACTCCTCCGTGTACCCGCGCTCTTGCTCGGGGCGGTGCCGCCGCCTACGAGCAGAAAAGAGAAGTACTGCATTATGACACTAACGCGCACCGACAGTGAACGCTTCGGTGGTCTCAGCACTACGACGCCTCGATGCCAGCATTCGAAGGGACGCTGGCATCAAGAAGCACTACCAACGCCACCTAGGTGGCGTTCACCGCACTCAGCACAGCGGAGCGTGGCCTCCGCAATTAGCTCTGAAAATGTTTCTGAAGTTGATCGCGGAGGCTGCAATTACGACGCGCTGTACGCGCTGATTTGACTCGGTGACGATTCAGTTACGTGCTTTGTATTGCGCGTTGTGCTAGCGTGTGCAGCGTAGTGCAGCTTCCATATGCACGACGGTTGCTCATGGTCATCGACGTTGGTAGTCGTGATGGAGGAGACGTGCCACCAGGCGTCAGCGTGGGTGCATCAACGCCTAAGGGCGCTTTAGCCACAAAACACCAATAGACATTATATATCAATGTGCAATAAACATTACACTACTTCTGTGAAGACACGTTTCACTTTTGTGTTCTATACCGATTCCTATATAAGAGGGATCAACCACATTTTTTGGAAGTTTACAAGATCATGAAATCCCAGATACGGCAACCTCGCATGGAGGCAGCTAAGACCTTGCCTTCAAATCAGCAGTTTTATTCGAGCACACATAAGGATCCAGGTACGTCACCGTCGTCGCATCGTATGTTGTTGGCCTGCGGCAATCAAAAAAAAAAACGTGAGGAGACATCCAAAGTCACAAAAATTGGAGGACGCTGAAGCTTTCCCTTTAAGAGAGAAACGCGCTAGCGTTATCGGGCCCCGCTCACATCGCATTTTTCTTTCAGTGGGCTTCACTGAAACACAGAACGTGGGAAAGCCAGCTTACAAGGACCAAGCTTACACCGATCCCCTTTATGTCGGTTCACTTTTATGCAGAAATGCGTTGCTGGGAAGACGTTTTTACAGGGGCAATGTAAGTCGTCTTATATTAAATTGTGAAGGCCCTAGCACCTTCTTTTAAATTATTTTATTAATTTGACTTGCCGAGGTTGCGAGCGCCATCTGGATAGCATTTTCGCAAGTAAACTACCCGAGCCCACCGTGTTGGTACGGTAGAAATGCTGAAAAAGGGGTTTGTGTTTGAGTTTCCTCGTAACAGAATTACGTTTTCTCGTACATTAAAATTACAATCCGACGCCACCATGCCTGAGGTTGTGGTTAAGTCATACTTTACCATTTTTCTGACGGATTTTGATGTGAGAAATTCCCTTTTCGTTCACCAAAGCCCTGCACCACGTGGGCGGCCTGCGCGCTCCGGGTGGTTGAGGATGACTTTCTCCGCCACGGACGCTGGCATCCACGCCGACGACGGATTTTCTGTGACACGGGGCCCTTAACGCTATCGCGTTAAAATACACAAACACAGCGCAGGCACTCGGCTTACCCAACCGGATGCAACCTCTCAACTACGAAGACTACGATAATAGCACTACCGGTACGGCGGCGCTGCAAGCTTTGTGGGCATGAAACGACGGAAATTTGAAATTCCCATATTGAGCGATCAGCTATGAAAAAGATAATGCAACATGGGACGACAGCAGACGAACACATTGGACGGGAGAGATCATGTGAGTACACGGTGCTTCGCCAAGCTCTCGCGTATGCAGGGGTGTATTGAAAAAGTTGGCACTGCGCGTGTTATTTTTTTGCTTTCTCTTCGCAGAGCGCCTGTGTCAGATATCGAAACTTCTCACTTGGACAGTCTTGTCGCTTTGCAGTCGTTGCGAAATGAACTAAGCGCGAAAGCAACGCGAATCTTTCTGTATGTGTTTGTGTGAGCAAAACGTGCAGGTTAAACAGGCGAATTCACGAGGCTGACGTTCGAGTGTGCGTCCCTCGCTCGAACGATGTCTCGCTCCTCAGGTAGCCCGAATTTTTCACGATAAACTTACGTACGAGTGTTTTTTTAGTGGTGTGCACGCATTTGGTGACCCACATAGAGCGAAGTGGTGGGAAAAGCGCGTCATTTCAATGCGTGTTTTGTACAACAGTATCGGGTATCATGCGTGGTAACCGGATGTGCGGCGTTTTTAATGTGCCATCAATTGTTAAAACGTTCCTGACGATGGCTTCCTTTATCTTTTGGTGCACTTTCACTTCCGCAAATACATGAATTAAGAGAACCCTTTCGCTTGGCCAAAAGGGAAAAGTTAGTAAACAACGAATTCTCCCGGTTGTTTCACTGCATGAAAAATTTTCTCTCTGGTGATCGTGGAGGTGAGGCGTTGAGATATATGAATGTATTCACGCGGGCCGATGAGTATTTGTAGCAAATGTTCTGTTATCGATTATTCTACCGTCACAAAGGACTTCAAAATAAGTAAACATGATTCCTGTAGAGTAGCTAGGTGTTGCATTTCCCCCTTTATGACTCTAATTCTTTAGTGTGCAGCTGAACTGGACGGCCTGCCCATGTTATTTGCAAAGGCAAGCAGCCAGTGCCAAATGTCTAGTTGAAAGATTTAAAGTTTTTCGTAACTATAAAACTTGTTGTAATCATTGTTGACTTAAACGTTCTCCTCAACAGCTCGCTTGACTTAAAATCCAATGAAGTGACTTCGAATCCGTGCACGACATCGCTTACTTCTCGAGCGAACTCAATTGCGTCATAAAAAATTCAATGCTGGGAATCTATCAAAAGATGGCGCCAGCTGTTCTTTTTTTCCGAATGAATTACTGCCGTCAAATGTCGGCGTTTAATAAATGGTGATGAGATGCGAAGGTTCGCTATTTCTTAAAGTCGGCTAGACCGGACCTTAAATCTGAGAGATTTTACGGAACAGATTGAACAGATTCTACGAAGGCAAGCGAACAGACCGAAAAATTAAAGTCATTGTCTTCGTCTTTATATTCGGATCGGACACTGACAAAGTTGAGAGAGTACAAAATCCGTCCTGGGCTCCGCGCAACGTGAATATTACGACTCTTACCGTGGCTTCTAATTCATTAGTCCTGCGTGTTCCCCTCTGCCGAGATGTTCATTTGCGCGGCATGAAACCCTACGCGAATTCGCCGAGCGCGCTTACGAGCCCGTTTACAATTACTCAAGCTGATGCGGGCGCCGTTCCGTTTACCCAATCTTACTGTTGCTCTGTTCCGCGCTCGATGTTACCTGAGAACAGTCATTCAGGCGCAATTGCTTAGAACAGTCATTCAGGCGTATTGCTTATTCGTCCCGGCCACCTGTATAGGGTAGCAGACCGGACTGGTGTATGTTCTACTTTCTTTCATTCGACATAGGGCCGCCGCAAAAGTTTGCGATTAAGCTTATGCTATCTGATCTAAGCAATACGTCATTGTTACGCCATCAAGAGTGGGTTTCACTGTACATTCTCACACAGTTACCCTGGTTAGTGTGACAGCACTTACATAGTTACTGGTAAAGAAACTCTAACGAAGGAGAGTAAATAAAGCTTTATTAGTAAATGCGCTTGTGCAGTAGCAAAACAGCCACTCTTAACATTACAAGGCCCTTGGTAAGGACTCAAGAGTGAAAGACGGGTACCTACGTCGGGTTAAATTTCCCGCGAGAGCTTAGTTTCGAGAACTCCCTGTTTGTCAAAAACGGGACGAATGGGACAGAAATACTTCGAAGTACGTGACGTAACACTGACACGCCTGTGCTGATGTTCCGGTGCGCAATTCGAAAGTCGGAAATATGGCAGCTGTTTTCTCCACTAATATTCATCTAAATTTCGCGAAACGAACGCCGATACCTATATATGAAAGGATTGTTTACCAGTCTACGGTGATACAGCTCTGCTCTTTTTTGTCGTTTCAACGCAGTTAGCGGTAACAGATTGCGCTCCACTACGGGGCGGGCGTCTTCTGAACCTCCCGGCCTTTTGCGTCTATCTCCTTCTTGACATCGGGGCCAGCGCAACAGCTAACGGTTATCCTAGCTGTTATAAGCGTTACGTGGTTGTACACCAATTTGAGTATATCGCATTGTCCAGTCCCCGAGCTTTTGGAGCTGGTAACGGCGCAGAGAGGGAACTTCGGCCATCTTGGAGCACTTTCACGCTCCTCGTCCGGTTCGTTCCTGCGTCCGTCGTTTCCTGGCACTGCTCTGTTTTCCCCTAGCACATCTTTGTTACCTCTTGCTTTGGATGTGGACGCGGCGTTACTTCTAAGGCAAAGCAGGCAAACGTTGAACGAAGGGGGCGGGTGTGTATAAGGTTAAACAAACGAAGACAGCCCGAGTGCGCCGCACGCGCGCGGAATTGACAACGCTGCCCGAAAAGTTTCGACGTGAAGAGTACAAAAGGTGAGCATCGGCACGCGTCGGTGTATAGGGAAGGAAAGGGGAGAAATGGGGAGGGCAGACAGAAAACGGGAGCGTGCGCGCGTGTGTGTACGTGTGTTTGTGTGTGCGTAAAGGTAGGGAAAGGAGAGCGGGGAGTAGCTGTCGCGAAGTCTGGTCGCACTGCGCTTATGCACGCACAAATAAAAAGAAGACCTCCGTAATAGTTGCAGACGGCCAGAGGGGCAGCGCTTGGAACAAGCAGAAGATTGCTAAAAGACTAAGAATGAAGCAACGGCGAAAGAAAGTACAGACAAGAGACTAAAGACGGCGCTGCACGCGCGGCGAAGGGGATGAAGCTCCCGAATAGGGATGAAGGCTGAGTCGATGAGGGAGAGAATGGTAAGGAGTAAGGAAAGATGCAGATGGAGAGCGTCGGAGCACTTGGGGAGTGGTGGGGGTTGGGGGTGAGAGATAGTGTTGCAGGCGGCGGTACTTCTGTCGGGAAAAGAACAAACAGACGACCAAGGATAAGCTGAGAGGGAACAGACGACAAACTAAAGAAGTGACGCGGGAATGTGCGCGAAGCGGCTCGAGAATACGGATGAGGATCGGAGGAGACGGCGACAGAGGGCAAGGGTGGCGGCGATGGTGGCTAGGAGGGTAGGAGGGTGTGGAGGAGTGGGTTAGAGTGAGCGAGAAGAGGGGAACAAAGTGAAGCAACCGCGTGCTGCCTTGCTCCTGTCGGAGGTTAGGGAGAACGAGGGATGATGGTGTGAGAAAGGGGAAGAAAGGAAGGAGTTCCAACGTCTCCCCAACAGCCATCCCCGACCTCCTTCATTCCGCCGAAGCCAACACCGCCGTTTCTCCTCCCGCCCTCAAGCGGTGATGCGAGGGGAGAGGACAAGCAGGGACCGTGCCGGGGTCCCATGGCAACGGGGGTGTGGTGGAACTAGGGTGTACGGTGGGGAGACGTGGCTGGCAGGGAAGCAACAGCAACAGCTCTCCTTCGACCGGCCGGCGGGATCGCACCGCGCATGCGTCTTGGATGGTGCGCAGCGTGCCGCAGTATCGATCGAGCCTCGGCTTCGGGACGAATAAGGGTGGCATAGGGATGACGCGGGAGCAGAGGCGACCCCGAAAGGGGAAAGAGGGAGCGCGGCTCGGGAACGAACGGTCGTCTCCATAGCAACCGCTGCGCCGTATCGAGCGAGCGGACCAGCGGAGGCGGGAAAAGCATCGCTCGGGTCACGATGCAGCGAAAGCGGAGAGGGGACGGTGAGAGAAAGATAGGGATGCGATGCTGCCGGGATGCGGAAGAGTATTGAAGAGGAAGAGGGAAGTGTGCACGAGGAGGAGGGGAGGGGGTGAAGCATGGGTGCCGGGATTGCGTTCTAGGCAGGGATTGCGAGGGGAGAGAAAGAAAGGCATTACGCTGTGGATGGAAGAAGAGGAGGAGGGAAAACCCGGCGTGCGCAAGTAGGTGTAAGAAAAAAAAAGTCGGTAAGAGGCCGGAGCACCGTATCTCACACAGCGCCGCGCATTCCAACGCCGTACATGCGAGAGGAGAGACGGGAGAAACGAAGCTTTCTGCCTTCCTTTAGTATTTATTGCTTGCTCGGTCGCTGTGCTGCGCGCCCTTTCCCTTGCCACCTGCGTACCCGTGTTTTGTTTTTGTTATTGTCTCGTTTATTTCATTTGTTTGCCGCGCGGTGCTGCTGGGAATGTGGTGGAACTCGGGAGGGGAGGATGAGATGAGGATGCCGTTAGGACTAGAGATGTAAGAAGACATAAGAAAAAAAAAGGGGGAGGCAGAGGCACGTAGCGACCCCTGGAGATTGCGAAAGAGGAGAAGGAGGACGAACATAGATTGGCGTGCCCTTCTCCTTTTGCATTCCCTCCCTTTTTGTCATTTTTGTTGCTGTTTTCATCGCGTTTTTTTTTCCCCGGCGTGACGTCGCTGTTTGCCGTGCCTCAGCGCTTGCGATGCAGCCGGCGTACCGACCCGCGTCAGCGCGCTGCAGTGGCAGCTATAGCCTCGCACGCCGCCAGCCACACAGACGCACACAAAGCATGCACACGAGAACGTGAACGAACGAAATAATAAATGTCTCCGAAAGGAGCACCGAAGAAGAATGTGATTCCTCGCTTTGTTCTTGTCACTCCTTTCTTCTGCGTCATTCTCTTCCTATTTCCCCCCCCCCCCCCCCTCCATTTTCTTTCTCCTTGGCGAGCTCGACGGGGACGTCCTACACTTCTGCAACACGGCGGTGTTGCAGAAGTGCTGCACACACACACACGCGCGCGCTCGCACTTTCGTTTTCCCTTCTCTCACCGCTGCCACCGCAGCCACCGTGGTTTCATCTTGCGCACCTTTCTCAAACTTTCCCGCTTCCTTCGGGGGAAAGCTTTTGTTTTTTTTCCCCCCCGCCGCGCTTCCGCTAAGCCTAGCAATGTCTTGTCTCAGTCGCACTCCCCACTTCCACTGCTACACCTAACGCCCTCTTTTTCCTTCCCGCCTCGCGCCGCCTGGCGCGGTCTGCTCTTCTGCTGCTGGGGCTGCAGGGTCTCCCCGAAAGTACCCGTGCACCTCGCTTCCTTCCTGCGCTGCTTCCGTGCCAAAGCACGGCGGTATACATTCCAGCGCGATGGCGTCTGCGTCGTCATTCCTCGTCTTGCGCTATGGTCGTTCTTAGGAGACTGCGAGCAGAACGCAGAATCGACTGACGCGCCGCCGCCCAGTGAGCGGCGAGATTAAACTCGGCGTCTGCCATCACCTGATGAAAAGTAATTGAAATAGCCAATGTTAGCGAAAAGAGAGAGAACGAAACGAAGAGGGAAAGGTAGGGAGGTTAACCAAGGACGTGCCCGGTTGGCTACCCTAGATTTGGGGAGGGGGAAAGGGTGAAGAATAGATAAGCAGTTAAAAGAAAAATGATAGGGTGGCTGATGGGAGACACCGGTTATTTAGCCTTGCTTATATGAAGTGCCGAAATCTTGATGGGTTGTGTCGAAAAAGTTGAGTTTTATAGTTAGTTTTCGTCTCCGTAGGTGGCGTGAGAGTCGGCAGCCCCCTGTGCGGTTCGCCGGTCACTGTGTCCGCGTTTTGAAGCATGGGGCCTGTGAGGAACTCCTCCGCAACTGGTTTGACTAAAGAGCTCTGGCGTTCTTAACTTTTGCCCCGGACCTGGTGCGTCACACGACCGTTAAAGCTTCGTCCAGTACTACCAAGAGTGTAATCAGGCCACACCATCTATGCGAACTCTCAAATGGCTCGGCTTTTTTGTTACTCGAGAGGTAAAAACTTTAGGACTAGGCGGACAAAGTAGGAAATGCATGGGTAGAAGCGCTTTCATTTTTCCTATACTTCGTTAGCGTAGTCCTCAGTTTTCTTTCTGATTACGAGTTCATTTATTATGACGTTGGAAGTTTCGGCAACAAATATATCTCCGCTTTCTTCGCAACGTTACAAATTACAGTGAAATGATGATCAGCGAAGTTATTCGTTACAATCACTTAGCAATTTTTTAAGTAAATGTACCATTGTGTTCACATGCGGACTTCGACTCGGACCCTTTCATGGAGAAGGGTTGAAGACTGAGCTTGTTGGCACCTTAAAGCCTTTGGAGGAGTGCTAAACGACGGGACAAATGAAAGGCAACACATGGGCACAGATTAACCAGTTTTGATTTGAAGGAAAATAGGAACTGATCATGGACACCGCCAAGTAAAGTAACTCTACCACAGATTAGAATGACTCTATATCAGATCAAGGAGCCTTCACGCAGCGCTTTCATGTGGCTTCCCGACCATGATGATGATTTGTTGCCATCTTCTTTTAAACGGGGCTGTGACAGATATTCACCTAGGCTGTTTGAGCTAATCAGGTACGCTATGCATGCTTTTCAGTCTAGCATTTTGCGTGCATCTCCTTAATATTTTCTCTTTTGCTTAAGATATCTACATTGTACCGCTACCTATGAATATAACAGATCCGGTCGTATACCATGATGATGACGATGATGATTTATTGGCATACCCTGATGAAACCACGATCTCATTATGAGGCATGCCGTAGTGGGGGACTCCGAAATAATTTGGACCACCTGGGGTTCTTTAACGTGCACATAAATTTAAGTACACGGGTGTTTTCTGCATTTCGCCCCCATCGAAATGCGGCCACCATGGCCGGGATTTGATCCCACGACCTCGTGCTTAGCAGCCCAACACCATCGCCTAGGCAACCACGGTGGGTATTACTACGAAGAAAAGTTGCTTGAGTCACACCTTCACTCCAGTGCATTTAAGTAGACTCCGAGGGCACCTGATAACAAAATTTTCCCTCGGCAAATTATGCTGAGATTTATTAAAGCTCAGAGACCACATCAGTCAAAAAGCGGCCAAGCCATTCATGTTGAAACCATGACTTATATTGCAGAAACCACACAGCGTATATTTTGGTAGTATGTCGCAGTATCGATCGAAAGATTGTCAGCTTCAGACCATCCGGGGGCTTTTGTAAAAAAGTGCGCTCATAGGACAACGAGTATGATTGCTAGCCCGAATTTGATAAGTGCGAAGTACTAGAAAAAAACAACAACAACAACCAAATGACCCGGGAAATCGTCGAAGCTTACCGAAAAACAAGATGAAAAAAAAAATGATGTCAGTGCGCCAGTTTTCTTGTTAAATGATGAGGAAATGGCGCACCTGTCTGTAATGGTGCAGCGTGTTGTCTTTTCATCTACCTTTACCACCACGTTTCTCTCTCTCTCTTTACTTAGTCCTGGTCCTTAGGGCTTTTCCAGCCTGAAAATAATTACCCATCTAGCCGATTATTTCACGTTAATAACCCGTTGAAGGGTAAATCAGGACATAGTTACCCAGCACGAAACCTCGGGCTTTGTTGATTATCGACGAAGGGTTAATGATCCTGTGGCGGAGAATAGTAAAAGGCGGCTACGATATTGATGGCGTAAAGGCAGGGAAACACACAGAATGAAACTAAGTTATTTTACAGGGCAATCAATTTCTTCCAGGTTTCGTGGTCTTTTAACATGAACTACGCAACTTAGAGGCCGGTAATAAATGCAGCAGAAATTTAAAAATAGCGACATTCGCGGCATCAGCCGCAGAGGAGATGACCATATCATCTACTCCTCCATTCGTTAAAATTGATGTGAAGGGTCGAAGGGAGGGACGTTATAGAATGCGGGGCGAAGCAGCATTGGGCTCAGCCTTCTAGCTTTCACTTTTGAAACTACATTGAAGAAAAGCGGCAGGCCCAAAGCACTTTTTGGGAATCTACGTTAAGTGAAGCTTTGTTAAGACGTTTTAATTAGATGCTACGCTAAGATGCACATGACGCTTGCAATATTACTTTATGTCCAACTATACGCGCGAGGAACTGTTCCCGTTATTCTCCCATCGCCGACGTTTAGTGTAGTCCGGCATTGCGGTAACGAGCATTTCAGTTGCATGCTCGTTACCGTAAGTTACATGTCAGGTACATGTAAGTTACATGGCTTAACTGTAACCGCGTTTTGCAGCATAGTGAATACAGTAAACTCTCATGCCCTTGCACCAATAGAAAGTGTCAATCAATCAATCAATCAATCAATCAATCAATCAATCAATCAATCAATCAATCAATCGGTCTGTCGGTCGGTCTGTCGGTCGGTCGGTCGGTCGGTCGGTCGGTCTGTCGGTCGGTCGGTCGGTCGGTCGGTCGGTCGGTCGGTAAATCAATCAATCAACGAATTCATCGGGACAGAAAACTGACTTTGTTTTATGCGGCATTTGTTTTAAGAGTGCAGAAGCAAAAAAAAGTCATAATTACGTGGGAACACGAAAGACGTCGAATAATGCGATATTTCGAATAAGGCGATTTTCGTTAAAACGAGGGTTTACGGCACGCGCCTGCCGCTGGAAGACACTTGTTTTTGGCTTTGAAAATGCGCTTCGCTCCAGTGACAAAGCTGCAAATGCCACACACTTCCATAACATGGATTCGTATGTGCTTAGCCTTATTCACCCTCGCTCACCCAAGCACCCACGCGACCACGCAAAGTGGCTATGGCTTAGTGCTGCTGAGTTCAAGGTAGTGGGTGAGATACCGGCCACGGCTGCCGCATTTCGATGGTGGCTAAATGCAAAAACGCTCGTGCACTTAGATTTAGGGGCTCGACGAAGAAACCGAAGGGGCCAAAATTAATTCAGAGTCCCTCACCACAGCGTGCCTCATTATCAGATCACGATTTTGGCTCGTAAAACCCCCTATACGGTTCGTATTAGCAGAGCCCTGATATTAGATGAAACACTACATCCTAACCGCGAGCTGTTATGTTCTAATTACAAATTTTTACATAATACAAAAAATAAAGCATTTTCACTGAAATGTAAACATATTGACTGAATTGCCTGTCTGGTTGGGGTAATTACATATCACGTTTGTAGTAATTGCAACACAACTAGTGATTAGTAGAGTGATAGTTCTGGGAAAAAATCACATGTTGCTAGCACTGCCGTCAATGATATCTCCGGCGAAGCGGCATAACACGGCATTTTGACCCAGAAATTGAAGCCAGTAAGCGCATCTCTCTTCTTCGCATTCAATGAACAAATCGCAACGTAATCGTTATGCATATATGGCCACCAATTAGGTCTTTGCGAAGCACGCATACCTATTAATATAGGGCCACAATATATTTACTGGTTTGTTACAGAAGTGCAACACGTAAGCTGTTGCTACGCTTTCGGTACGTGTTACATGCAAACAAACTCGACGAAACGCGCGCCACAGAAGCGCATGTGCGCTCAAATGCAGGGCTTCTGGTAGTGCTGGCTGTTTCAGCACGGCCAAGTCACCACCATAGAGGTTCCTGCAAAAATCGCTAGAGGGAATTCTGGCGTCAGTGTCTATGGCAGCTTCAAGCATGGCGGTTCAGTCGGCGTGATAGTAATAGTACCTAGATTTACCTAAACTTCGTCCCTCATGGGTTCAAACTGGTTTGTTACTTCGCAAATTGACCATTTTCCACGAAACGTTGCGTCGTATATGCAACAAACTGCAAGGATTATGCCCGAAAGAAACTTATCGCATTCGCGCTTTAGGGAAAACAAGGGGAATGCGGGAGATGGCGATTCAAGACGATGAGTAACACGAGAACAGGGTGAGAGCAGGAGCCAACGTTTCGACAAATGGACGCGACAAGTGGACAAGGTGAGAAGACAAGTCCACTTGTCGAAACGTTGGCTCCTGCTCTCACCTTGTTCTCGTGTTACTCATTCGCGCTTTAAGGGAAATACGATTTCATTGAAATTTAGAAAGATAAGGCTTGACAAATAACGTCATAAGAACGTCTGAAGCCACAAGCACGAAGATTAGACGATCGCAGCCCGTGAGTTGTCTAGCAACATTTGTAGAGAACCATGATCACAACGACATCTCAGTCTCTGAACCTCGTCAGCTTGATGCAGCTGTTTAAGGTATGCTGTCCCGTATATAGTTGGCGCTCGAGAACCAACGTGTACTGGTTGTACAAGAGAAAAGGCTGCCTTGGCGGCGCACACGTTGAGCGAAAAGCTTGCAGCGTGTGTGTTTGTGTGCGCGTGCGTGCACATGTGTGCGTGTGCGTGCACAAACAAACGTACACGCAAACGCGCAAATCATGCCAGATGCGCCTTCCTATTTGCACGCACTCGCACATCAACCTCGATCACAACACGCGTTCGTGCACAAGTACCCCACGCACGCGATAGCCTTCACTGGCGCTCTCAGAAACTCGTATGTCATTCCGTTTTATTCCGCGCAGACGAGTACATGACGCACAAGAAGAGCACGCGGGAAACCAGGAGGCGCGCTTTAGCGCGCTTCGCTTACATTTACACAGGTTTGTTTCGATTCCTGCCATGTTAACTCACAAACACGCATCATGGGTACAGCCGCAAGCGTTCTGATCTGCACTTCCGGACTGTAATCCACTCGTGTGTTCTTTCTATGCGTGCTTGGCGTTTTTTCTTCGCACAGAAATATACGCACAGACATAGAGGCACGTAGTCTCGCTTGTGTGCGCTGACAAACACGCGCGAACACACATACATGAAACACACGCACAAATACACACCGCGCACATACAAATAAGCACACGCGCAGACACAAATATACACATACGCAGACACAATAAAACATGTACAAATCAATGCAGAAACAGACGCACATACAAGCACACGTAAATAGACAACAACACACACACGCGCACGCACGCACGCACCACGCACGCACGCACGCACGCACGCACACACACACACGCTCGCGCTCGCGCGCATGATCACAGACGCAATAAAACACGCACAAATCAATGCACAAACACAACAACACAAAAAAAACATACACATACAAGCGCACTCAAATACACAACACACGCACACACACACCCTCACCCCCCCCCCCCCCCACACACACACACATACACATACACACGCACAGCCACGCACTGCCACGCTTCTTCTCCGCACCACTTTGCTGCACACTGCAGTTCTGCTCCTGTCGCTCCTTCATCATCTCCCTCCCCATTTTTTACCGCGCCACCCGCAACTTCCCTCCGCCTTTTTCGACATTCTCGTTTAGCTTCTCGCAGCAGCACCCAGCCAGTCGCATTACGCGTTTACCGCCATCTTCCGTCTTCGTAATTTCTTTCCGTTCCCTTGAAAAAAAAAATAAAGTAGAACAATCCCATAAAAGCATGAAGGTTGCCGAGGTGGAGGGACGGAAGTTCCCCCCAGTTTGACGTTTCAAGACGACGCCGAGCTCTCTTCGCTCGCTTCGTTTTTACAGTCTCCAAATTTTCTTGCCCTTGCTTCGCTCAGCAGGCTTCATCATTCCTTGTACGCGCTTTTATTTCTTTTTTTTTCTCTCCTTTAATCTTTCAAGCCAACTTTCACGATAGGCACGTCGTGGTACCCTCCTTACGAACCACACGGGCATTCTCCCCTAACACCTCTCTTTACCACAACCTCTACCGATTCCCCTTACCCCCTTCCCCGCATCCCACTCACATTCTATTCTCTCCTTCCTTCATTCTCTCTTTCATTCTTTCATTCATTCATTCATTCGTCCATTCTTTCTTTCTTTCTCACTTCTCTCTCGAGACTGCTCGACCATGGTGGTCTTGCTTCGCTGCATGGCAGGCCTTGCACAGGAGAACAGGACGAGTTTCTCCTAATTTATTCGACCGAGACGTTGAAAGGAGGAGGCCTAAATCCAAGGAAAGAAAACGCGCGAACGTACACAAAGACCAAAAGAAAAGAAAAAAAAAAGCTAAAAGAGCGACACATCTCGCTCGACGCGATTTTTTTTTTTTTTGTACTCGAACGAGATGATGAAAGACAAAACGAAAAATCAGATCTACAAGAGTGCAGAAAGAGAGAGAGAGAGAGAGGCAGTTGTGATAGAAAGCGAGGGAGAATAGATAGAACAAGAAGACGGATCGCAGAGGCGAACCCGCGCCAGAGCCATTTTAGTTATCCCGGCCTCTATTCTAGTCTAAAAGTTCTTGCTCTTACCATCTCTGTATTTTTTTCTTTCTGTGTTTGACGCCAGGGTGTTGCGCTCAGTCGGAGCATCTGAGCTGCGTCAGCTGAGAAGAAACTCTGCTTGAAAATAGAAAGAGAGAGAGAAAAAAAGGAAGGGCAGACAGATGGACAGATAGATAGGGAGGTATAGATATAGAGAAAGTGAAAGATAGATGTGTATGTAGAAGGCAGATATAAAGATAGACATATAGAGAGAGATACACACGCACATGTATATATATATATATATATATATAGAGAGAGAGAGAGAGAGAGCCAATAGACAAAGAGGATCTTGAAAAGTGACGTTTGCGGGCTTTTCGCTCATCCCCTCCGCACCACCCACTCGGTTTGCCTTGCTTTTCCAAAGAGGCCTGTTGGTTTGCGTCGCTCGGGACCAAGCGCGTCTTCCGTGCCGTCTATTCGTCCCGACGTGGCATCTATGCGTCTCTCTTTCTGTTCGCGCATCCCGAAGATGAGAACTGGCACGCACGCCTGGCGACGCTTTGTTTCGAGCCCGCCTTAGTGCGAAAGAATTTATTTCGGTGGCGTCTGTTTTTGGAGGCGGGCGTGGGGTTGCGGTGTTTGCAGATTCGCGCGAATATTACAGACGCGTGTGATTCGCTGCTGATGTTGCTGCCGCTCGGGATGCGTTATTTTTTTGTTGTTTGTTTTACATCGGTGTGTTTGTTGTTTGCGTAGTTGCTCGCGTTCCTTTCTGCTTGCTATCACCGAGGAGAGAAGACAGTTTGAAAACGTGGTGCGACGAGGAACAAAAAAATTACTTTTTCATCTTTCATGCCGTCTTAAGCAGCGAGTTTCTCGAGGGATCAGCAACGCAAACGAGATTAGAGGCCTTATCGTAGATGAAGTGTGAGAGGTTGTGGATAATGGAGAGAGAGAGAAGTCAGCGGAGATAGGACGCGTACTCTCAACTTCGAGGCTGATTTCTTATTTCTTCGCAAGCTATTTTCTTTAAAGTTGAAGAGCGGCCAGTCCAGTACGTGAGAAGTATGGATGCGTGACAATGTTCTTTTTTTTTTTTGCCCGACCTTCCTAGCAATCTTAGCAAAGCCACCGATATATTGAGTTCTTTCGTCTGCACCAGTAGGCGTGCAATAAATTTTAGCTCCTCGACCTAAAGGCCGGAGAAAATGCGGACGTCGGATCGGACGTTTTTCGAACGAAGGCTTTGCTCTAGCTAGATAACCTCGCTGCTCTCTCAACCGGGGTGCAAGCCGCTGTTATCGCTTTGAAGTTCGAAGTTTATTTCGAGTTAGGTGCTGCGGAAGTTATAAAGAACCAGTAAATACTACAAGAGCCCATGAAGCTACTCGATTGTTTGTCGTGTGCGAAAAAAAAAGAAAGAAAAGAAAAATGGTGCCCTGACGCGAAACAATGAGCCCGTCTCAAAGTTCATCGCGATGGTAATGTAAGCTTCTGGAGGATTAAGTGGTTTCTGAGAAGCCGCATGCGTCACCTGAGTTTTGCAGTTGGAAAAACTTGCCGGCCCTTTGTGGTTTTCTCTCTCAGCTGACGGCTGTTCTTGGCTTATGCGTACTAACTGTTTCCAATAACGCGATGAAAGCTCTTTTTTTTCGTACCATCTCTTCTTGTTTTCTCAGTTCTAACAGAGTGAATGTACTTCATTTGATTGGGCGGCGCTGCTCCGGCTTTTACTGTACGTACCATGCGCAAACACGTTTCATTTCTGCTCTCTCGTATTTTACCCTGTAAAGCTGGCTTCATCCAAGTTGTAGAGTTCGTGCGAGAAAGCCCACTTTAGAAAAGTTAGACTGCAACGTTTTCATTAACACGAAGTTTTGCATATTCCCCCCCCCCCTCCCCCCCTACTCTGCGGATTCCGGCTGCAGCAGTCTTGCCGAGTATAAAACTAGTCGCTTGAGCCGCTAGGTCTGTGTCAGTGGATATGTGTCCGAATAGATAACTTGGGGCCACTTGGTTATGTGTAACTTGGTATATGGTAGTGGGTATGTGAGCTAGAGCACTGCACGGGCTCGGGCTTACCCGAAAGCCCGAGCCCGGCCCGGCCCACGAGTACCACAGCTTTTTCACGGGCTCGGGCCGGGCTCGGGCACTGCGTGTGCTTTTTGACTCGGGCCCGGGCCGGGCTCGGGTTTTTTGACGCGGGCACGGGCCGGGCTCGGGCTTTCTGGTGGTGCGCATGTAACGTGCAGCGAGTCTCAAGTCTGAAAAATATTATTTTTCGGTCTCGGGCCGGGTTCGGGCCGATTTAGAGTCGGGCTCGGGCCGGGATCGGGCCTAAGGTAAAGGGGTGGCGGGCCGGGCCGGGCGGGTAACGTAGATTATTTCCGGGCCCGGGCCCGGGCCGGGCCCGGGTCTCGCCACAAATGTTTTGATCGGGTTCGGGCGGGCCGCCCATCGTAAAAACGGGCCCGGGCCGGGCTATAAAAATCGGCCCGTGCAGTGCTCTAATGTGAGCATCCTTGGTCAGTCCCCTCCCCCCGTAGTGCTTATGTGCAATGGAAAAAAGAGCCTGCATTGAGCCGGCACCGTTGAGCTACGTAGAAGCGAAGGCAAAGTCAAGCGAAGACAGTTCAGTGAACACCGAAGAAAGGTTCCCCCATCACCGATTTGCTCCATATGCATGAAATCTGCCAATTTCTTATGTTCTTACTACGATGCCGTTCATTGTACTTCAAGACCAGCAGTACATGGCGAATTTCACCGATGCAGCCCTTCGACAGAGTCTCAAGGCAGGTCACAAACTAGGCAAGCAACGGGAAGTGTCGGTAATATGGCATTGGTCACCTGCAGGTTACAAGGTCTGTCATAGGATGGCGATGTGCGTATATTTCGCCTGATATGTCAGTTTTGAAGAGAACTTTGATAGACAGTCCGAGAAGTAAAATAGGACACTTATTGTTATTGACGAATTAAAGGCGAACAAAACGCTGATTCATTTCCTAAACGACTTGAATGCGAAATAAAGATTGATTGACTTACTCTCCATTCTGTGAATATCGAAGAGGGCGAGCGTGTGCGTGTTTACTTAGGGGAAAATCGTACCAATAGCTTTCTTTCATTTCTTTCAGTCTTGATTTTACCTGGATTAAAAAAAATAATTTCTTGCTTTACTTGGCTTGATCAGAGGTGGGCGCCATTCAGGAATGAACCACGCGTGAAATATAAGCACGCGGAAGACTGGATATCAAGCTCACTAGTCTAATTTTAGGAAGAACAAAGATAAAATGAGGTCGCGCAGGTTATCAATCTTCAGGTTTTAAAATCGGCCCACAACTACAACTGCAGGCTTGAAAGGAAAAGCACCGAAAACTGCTCGCTTAATTCGATCCGCACGTTTCCTTATTTCTTGCAACTTTTTTTTTCGTTCTCTCATATTTTAAGATGTGCTAAAAATAAGTTTCAGGCATAGAAAGATAGCGAAAGTTATGAAAGTCGGTGAAGAACGACCAAGGTTACAAAAATAAAAGTGATCCGTTAAACTATTCGTTCCTGGAATGTGCCCGAGGTGCCCGTTCCTGGATGGTGCCCAGGCTGAAACTGAAAAAAAAAAGGACGACATTCCTATTACTCTTCATTTGATCTTCGCCAGAACTGTCTTTCAAAACGCTTAAAATATCCTAGTTATCGTTCCGTAGGTTGCTATTGTCGCGAGATATAAAACAACCGCTGTTTCGAATTTTGTTCTTTTTTTACCTCTTTCCCGTTCAGAGCCTTGCACTGGGCAAAAATTTAACCACTTGTTGCAGCCTTCGGTGATGGTGGAACGCGGAGGAGTTCTTTTACTTTTATCTTACGTAATGAGCTGCCTTCCGCAAGAGAGAGCGATAGTGAAGGATCGCTTTTCCGCCGACTGCGTTTACAGACCACCTCACAAAAAATAGATTTAGACAGTCACTGTCGTAACGCTACATGGTTACATGATTCCGCTGTGTGCGAGCGTTGAAAGACAAACTACTAAAGGAAGGAAAGTGAAAGCACAAGACACGATGACCAGTCACAATAGCATTATTCGATATTTGATTCGATACCAGAAGCTAAGTATTTGTGTGCGAATGTACAATTAAAAACGTCATTGGTTGGAGGTAACGTTGACTGGAAGCGATATCTCTATAAGAAGACCTACATGTTGCCCAACTAAAGGCGTTCTCAAGACGTTTGCGTCGAACAAATCCTAAGGCGTACCTCATCTTTTAGGAATCTGTCGATAGACACTGGACATGCGTTGCAAGAATATAAATTGAGATTTCCAAGAAGCTTTAACAGCGAAGCTATTTGAGCTCTTGGTTGCGTCGCGTAGTGCGAAAAAAAAAAACTGCTCCTGGCGATGACGTCACCGCGCGTTGCCTAGCAACCATCTCGCGGAGCGGCGTGTGCTTCGCCTTCTCTCCGTGACGTGCACATGTTGCCTTGACATGGGACGTTAAGGAGAGGGAAGGAGAGCATGCGCGCGGCGCGCGCTATGCTCGGGAGAGAGAGAGGGGGAAAGAAATTGTAGCAGCACCAACGAGGCAACGCGCAGAGCTGCTGCCGACGCCGTCCGCGTTACCACGTTTCCCCGCGTTCGCGCCGAACGCGCGCGGTGTCCGTGACTGCAGCAGGCGCCTCTGGCGGCGGCACGGCATGTTGCGACCAGCCGGCCACGTCCCGGCAAGTGTGGAGGTGCAGCTAGACCGTGACGTCACCGGGGAGATAAAGCTCGGAGCCGCCGCGACGGCGGCAGAACTCTCGTTGACTCCGTGGCGAGTACATGTACCCTTGACATGGGACGCCAAAAGAAGATCCGGACACCCCAAGAAGAAGAAGCCTCTCATCTTGAAGCGCGTCGCGCGGCCAAGCGAGCATATTCGGAATAGCGTGCCTAGCAGCACTTAGCATTTTCTAGCAAAACTTAGCCAAGCCTAGTGAAACCTGGAAGAAGCTAGGTCGATCACCAGCTCCGCTGTTTACTCCAGCCTTGCACCACTAGTGCAAGCTGCCCACGTTTTTTTTTTATTGCGACAGCAATTTCACTGACACTCGAGGCGCAATAACACCGTCGGCGCCGCAATTGTCGTGATGTTTCACTCGACGGCGCATGTGCGTCAGAGACGCGGAGTGTGTTTGGCTGCAAGAACGATGATCGGAAGTGGATGAACCGTCAACGCTACGGCGTTTTACCTTCAGCTATACTAGCACACGGCGGTGCTAGACCGCTAGCGCAGTGCAAGCATTTTAATGAGAATTGAAGGAAAAGTGGACATTTTAGTCAAAGCAGACTATCATCTTCCATATACAAGCTGTACATGATTCTGATGCGCGTGTTCATTGCGATAAAATCACTAGAAGAAAGAACCTGAAAGAACAATACACGAAGACCAGCAGAAAAAAAAAAAATCAGAGCCCTTTCCCTGTCGAGAAATTGGGGGTAAGCGATGCTTGGTGGCAAGACGACACTGTCGCAGGCGTTCCGCTTCGTTTGCCATAAACTCAGTGTTGGCGACTCTTCGCTGACGTTTGGCCTCAATTAACACCGCGCTCCCGCTACTCGGGGCCCGCGGCTCTTCGCTGACGTTTCGCCTGGGCTTCGCAAGCACTCATGCTGGAATCGGACGACAAGCTAGGCCCTATTTTCTCGACAGGGGAAGGGCTGGTGATTTTGTCTATTTGGGTCCCATGTGCGACAAGGGTAGTTCAAGGGCGCGTCACAGGTCCCGTATGTGCCATTGCGCTTAGGCCCTTTTTGCGCTATCACCAGAATCGGCCCACTTTTCATCGTGACACCACCACGACCACCACCACCGCCGCCGATACTTGTGAGCCTGTAAAAAGCTTCGCTTAAAAATTGAGTCACTTTAGCATGCGCCGAAGACGGTGAAGGCGAAAGCCCGCGCTCTCAATAGACACTCATTAAATTACTCGACATTGTGATTCGAATGCGTTGTTGCTTCTTATTATTTGTTTCTTTTTTCTACCAAAGGTCGCAGGTCCAAGTGCCTTAATTGACGCTACCTTAATTAACTGTGCCCTAATTAACATCGCCTAATTAACAACCCTAGGTAGTGGGTTCGAGTGCCTCAATTAACCCTTTTATTAATTAACTGTGCCTTAATTAACTTCGCCTTAACGCCAAAGGTGGTGGGTTTGACTTCCACACTTAAGCTCGAGGGTTCGACTGCCACTGAACGTCATAGCGTCAAGTGCCTGAATTAACACTATTTTAATTAACACGCTGACGACAGTGACCCGCGGGCCATTAAAACTATTGCGTGAGCGTTGCTTGCTTGACCCGTGCAGCATCAGGATTGTTGCTCGAGCCTTGCTTGCTTACTCATAGAAGACGATGACGACGGTGACCCGCACACCATCAGAATTGTTGCGTGAGCGTTGCTTGCTTGACTCGCGCAGCATCAGGATTGTTGCTCGAGCCTTGCTTGCTTACTCATAAAAGACGGTGAGGACGGTGACCCGCACACCATAAGAATTGTTGCGGTTTAGAAAACTATGTCTCTTAAATTACTCTACAAAACAGACATTCCAAATAACAGACTTAAAGCATTTGCTTTACCCTTGGGATAATAAATGGTGTCCCACACGTGAATTGGAAATTTCAATTACAAAATTACGATGCCGTATTCAACCCCTAAATTTTTATCTACACAGGTCTGGTCTGGCGATGTCCCCTCTATGTCATTTCTGCAATGAACCTGAAACCATTGATCATTATTTATTAAACTGCCGCCGATTCGCAATCCATAGAAAGAAATACTTCGAAATTCCGTTCGGAAAATTAGGCATTGCTATAAACACTGAAAATATTCTATCTTTCGGGGATATACACTGGGTTTTAGCCACAGGAACGTATGCAGGCCCGCGTGCCTCATAATCAGAACTGGTTTTGGCACGTAAAACCCCAGAAAGAAGAAGAAGAAGTATGCAGGCCCGTATGCGAGTTCCTCATTGACACAAGGAGAATACCAAGTTAATTTACTGATATATTTTTTAATATTTTACAAAATTCCAATTTACGGTAATTTACTGATTGATTATTTATTAATTTCGAAAATTCCAATTAAACTGATTGAACTTTATTACATTCTACCTTGCTTTCTTTCCAAAAAGCACACGATTCCCTATATGATAAAATAAAATACGGCTCTAACATCAGTTAGATTCATTGAATAATTTCATCCCACCTGTTTAACCGCCGGCTTCTTGGCCAATCTCCCGTGGTGGGTATGCGCCATGGCATAGGAAGCAAGCAAGCAAGCAATTGTTGCGTGAGCGTTGCTTGCTTGACTCGCGCAGCATCAGGATTGTTGCTCGAGCCTTGCTTGCTTGCTTACTCATAGAAGACGATGACGACGGTGACCCGCACACCATCAGAATTGTTGCGTGAGCGTTGCTTGCTTGACTCGCGCAGAATCAGGATTGTTGCTCGAGCCTTGCTTGCTTACTCATAGAAGACGGTGACGACGGTGACCCGCACACCATCAGAATTGTTGCGTGAGCGTTGCTTGCTTGACCCGCGCAGCATCAGGATTGGTGCTCGAGCCTTGCTTGCTTACTCATAGAAGACGATGACGACGGTGACCCGCACACCATCAGAATTGTTGCGTGAGCGTTGCTTGCTTGACCCGCGCAGCATCAGGATTGTTGCTCGAGCCTTGCTTGCTTACTCATAGAAGACGATGACGACGGTGACCCGCACACCATCAGAATTGTTGCGTGAGCGTTGCTTGCTTGACTCGCGCAGCATCAGGATTGTTGCTCGAGCCTTGCTTGCTTACTCATAGAAGACGATGACGACGGTGACCCGCACACCATCAGAATTGTTGCGTGAGCGTTGCTTGCTTGACTCGCGCAGCATCAGGATTGTTGCTCGAGCCTTGCTTGCTTACTCATAGAAGACGATGACGACGGTGACCCGCACACCATCAGAATTGTTGCGTGAGCGTTGCTTGCTTGACCCGCGCAGCATCAGGATTGTTGCTCGAGCTTGCTTGCTTACTCATAGAAGACGATGACGACGGTGACCCGCACACCATCAGAATTGTTGCGTGAGCGTTGCTTGCTTGACCCGCACAGCATCAGGATTGTTGCGCGAGCCTTCCTTGCTTACTCATAGAAGACGATGACGACGGTGACCCGCACACCATCAGAATTGTTGCGTGAGCGTTGCTTGCTTGACCCGCACAGAATCAGGATTGTTGCGCGAGCCTTGCTTGCTTACTCATAGAAGACGATGACGACGGTGACCCGCACACCATCAGAATTGTTGCGTGAGCGTTGCTTGCTTGACCCGCGCACAATCAGGATTGTTGCGCGAGCCTTGCTTGCTTACTCATAGAAGACGATGACGACGGTGACCCGCACACCATCAGAATTGTTGCGTGAGCGTTGCTTGCTTGACCCGCGCAGCATCAGGATTGTTGCTTGAGCGTTGCTTGCTTACTCATAGAAGATGATGAACCCACACACCATCAGAATTGTTGCGTGAGCGTTGCTTGCTTGACCCGCACAGCATCAGGATTGTTGCTCGAGCCTTCCTTGTTTACTCATAGAAGACGATGACGACGGTGACCCGCACACCATCAGAATTGTTGCGTGAGCGTTTGCATGCAGGTAAGACACTTTCTTGATTTACTTTAACATATAACTCTACGCTGTTCAATACTAATTTCATAGATATTCGGAAATGTATCCTCCATATTAATTTGGAATAATCCACCCATTTCTTGGCCAATCCCCCTTCGTGGGTAGGAGCCACAGGCGTGATAGGCTACAACAACAACAACAACAACACGGTGCCGGGATGGTGTAGTAAGTAAATGACTACACCGAGGCATCATCGTGTATTTTATATAAGGTGGCAATTTATGTGTAACTGTGCGTTTCCGTGAGTCTATGTGGTTATATGTTAGGGAGTGTGGACTCGGGCATTTCTACGAAAACGTGCCGTGGATGCAGTGCTCCGTACTTTGTATTGACCCTTTTCGCGGCAATCCCGCGGGCGCTGCCATGTTTGATCACGTGGTGACGCGTCCATTGCTTGCCTCAACTGCCTCCGTTGCCTCCTTGTTTACAATGGAAGTGTATGACGCCGGCGCGGCTCAGAAAACCTCTGTTTTCGGAGATATCGTAGACGGTGACTACGTGGACGACACGAAGCTTTGATTACAGCTTCAGAGAACATACAAAAGCGCATTCGGAGCTGATTAAGCTATGTCCAAACGACGCAATTACGCAGCGTATATGGTGCTTGTTCTAAAAGCGGGGCTCAATATGTATTCCAAGCTATCCAAGCTTTCCGATTATGAATTCAGTCAGGATTAGTGTGTTTTGCTCTTTGTTCTTTATTCGGCGAATATCTTGAAGCAGTGGCTTGTTAGTTTCTGACTCCGTGTAGTTCCTCGGTGCGGCCACTATCTAAATATTTTCTGCCTAATCGCTCGCGGGTGTGCTCAGTTCCGATAGATTTGTTGTTTCTGCGCACAAGGCTTGAAACGTAGCTGTTTTGTACATTGTAATACCTTGTAGCAAATATATATTACAGCTAGTAACTCGCTTACTCTTGTGGACCGTCACAAAGCATTCAGTTTCGACCATTCGTGCGCCATAGGTGTAGCCCGTCATTTATTGTGCCTATACAGTGCGCATATATTCAAGTGTGCGCCCATTCACTTATTCTTGATACACCCGCCGGGGTCGCTCAGTCAGCTAAGGCGTTGCGCTGTTGAGCACGAGGTCGCGGGATCGAATCCCGGCCCCGGCGGCCGCATTTCGATGGAGGCGAAATGCGAAAACGCCCGTGTGCTTGCGTTGTAGTGCACGTTAAAGAACCCCAGGTGGTCAAAATTAATCCGGAGCCCTCCAATACGGCGTGCCTCATAATCAGAACTGGTTTTGGCACGTAAAACCCCAGAAAAGAAGAAGACTTATTCTTGATACGTTGGCGATAGAGTAGGCGTAAGTTTTCCTGCCATTTGTGACAGATGTGTATAGATAACGTGCGCGAAACTTACTATGACAGGAAGCGGCGCTACTCCCTTTGTGATTGTTTAACGAGTGGTACTCACTCTTGCCGACGTTCTGTGGATGAAGCCCTTTCTTTGAAGGTTAGCGATACAAAGCTGGCGGATGAGCAAGTTTCTGTATCCTCGAGGAAAGCCGTACATCTCGGAAGTGCCGGTAACACATTCGGACAGTTTCAGCAGCGGTCCGCGAACTTGGCCACACAGATTCATTCCATTCCTTAACATGCCAGTCACTATTTTTGCAGCGACCTACTGCACACGTCTTCAATCCACATGATTCAATCTAGCATTATTGGAGCACAGTGCACATGTGTTAGCGAAAACTCAGTTGCATTTCCGACAGCTGATCGCACAGAAGCAAGGTAGAAGCGGTAATGGTTTCGTATTCGTGCGCGGTCGCTGAGGAGAAGTATGGCGCACCACCGTGAGTGCCATCTCGTTTCTCTAAAACAAACTGCTCCGCGAAAAGGGTCAATATGTTATCGTCCTAGTGGAATTGCCCCGTTATTGTGACTCAGTGTTTGGATCGTATTTTGTTGAAATAAACTTTTTCTAAGTACGATTTCGCTTCGATGGCACGGTTTTTTCATACTTCATACTTCATACTTTTTTTGCCAACTTTTCATTTCTTTGCAGCCGTCTTTTCAAGCGAAGCTTGTTATAAGGCACATATTTCGGTGGCGTCCGTGTACGCAAAAAACTATAATCATCAGCAATGGCTTGAGCGTCGTCGTCTTCTTCCACAGCTGGCTACGTTGCCGCTCATCATTCCAGCGTAGAATTTTACTTCTCTTCTGCCGTCGTAATGGGGAGGCCGCGTTTACGGGGTATGAGCCATTGCTTAAGGGGGTATGAACCATTCGTTGTCTTACCGTAACGGACAGATTTAATTTTGAAGCAATCTAATTTCGAAGAATCGCAAGCGGCAATGGCGGGCGAATGCTGCTAACCACGCCGCCGAGCAAACTCGAGACATCCAACGCAAGCGTTTGTGGTTCGACAACAACTTGTCCCTCATCAGTGTGATCCGTTCCGACGAAGAGATTCTAAAGCTGGGTGAAGAACAAGGGCACATTCCAGTAAACATAAAGTTGATGGCAAAGGGGGCGGTTATGTATACAAGCTTCGCTTATCATCCATCTTCACGGAGTGGAAGGGCCGACGAATTTTTTTTTCATTTTTCTTTTGCCGACTTGTTCACGGCTTGCCTCTTGTTCTGCTTGTGTATTTAGGTACCTAACAAGTCAGACATTTCAATTGAGGGGCATTGGTCAAGGATATTCACACACCAGTTGAACATACCTAGTCCATTCGGGCCTGGGTACTCAGCCTGGTAATGCTAATGCCGAACCACTCAAGTTGTATAAACACAGCAGCAGCCAGCATTTGCACATTTGCAATGTGGGGCCCCCGAAAGAAGGCAAGGAAAACTTCGCTTTAAAAATCTCCCCGGGTTGGTTTTGCCAGTGGTAGGCACCAACAGTGAAGCACTTTCCTCTCCGACAACTGATTAAAGCAACAGATCGAGAACGAAAAGGAGTGCTAGCACGAGCGAGAAACGCTAGCATAAGGACTTTGCTCTTGGCAAAACTAATTAGTGAACCGTTAATTAAAGTGCTGAGGAGCGCGCAAACTGCCAAGCAACGAGAAAGCGTGAAGCGAAAGGTGTTAGGGAGAAGCTAACGAACGAATAAAAAAAAAAAGAATTTCGTGATTCTTTTTAAGTTGCGGTGCTCTGAAGCTAAGTTGGAACCATGCCCACATAGCCCTCCAGATCCTCACCCCCCGCCATCCTGCTCTCCTCTTTTCATTTAAGGCATACGACCTTCACTTCGCGCAAACCTTCAAACTTTTTCCCTAGTCAAACTCTAACACCCCTCTTGTGATTCGAGGCTTTGCTCTCCTTTTGGAAGACTGCGAAAAACCGTGTGTGTAAACTTTCGATGCTTCTTGCTGCTGGTCGAAAAGCTGGGTGCTTTAAGTAAACGAAATGGTGTCTGTTAAACACAAAGTGTGGCGCTGTACATTTCCTACTTCTTGCGCATGTCGCTCTTTTTCGTTAAGTTCTTTTTTTTTCTTCTTCGCAAATGTGCGTTCTCGAATAAACAGCAAATCGGTTGCAAATTCCGGCGCTCATCAACGTGTTTGCTAGCTTTCTCGAGAATTTTCTGTATTTGAAGAGATTTTAAATGTTAACATTTTTAAACAGTTTCTCTGGTTGACCAAGTGATAAACCGCAAAATGCCAGGAAAATAAATGCAGTCTACTGATTTCACTTTCTTCGGGTAATTTTCTAACCCACCTGCTTTGTTTACTGTTGGGCATCTCCGTACGACTTCAGGAGGAAGAAAATGAGTCGGGCCGGCACTGTAATGCCTAGGGAAAATAACTGGTGGTTTATTAGAATTGCAGAACGGGTGCCTTGGAAAGAAAAGCGCAGTCGAGGATGCAGAAGATTAGGTGGGGGGACATATGAAATTCGGAAATTTGCAGGCATAACTTAGAAGCAGCTATCCCAAATGCAATGACAGTTGGATATATCTGCGAGAGGCCTTCGTTCTGGCGGCGGTGAGCATAATGATAGGCTGATGATGATGAATATTATGATGATGAAGATCTCCTGACTAAAGTAAAATTCTTTACCACGTGGCAAACACGGCACTTGGGATGTTATTAGCAAGTAACGTATTGCATCCGATACAAGAGACAGCTTCGAAACCGGCGTGCTTCAAAGTACAGGAAGGTCCTGTAAAAATTTAACACAGATCAGAAGGCAGTTATCGGTAATCGAGTAGGAGTCTGGAAAAGTCAGAGGGAGTCCATATAAAGCAATCGGCCCCTGATTCCTTAAGCCAAAATGAAAGTGCAACAAAAAGAGAACAAAGTTATATTTCTTTTCGGAAGAAAGACAGTAGAACTTATCGGCTTAGCGGCGTTTAGACGTTGTGTAATGCTAAAAACTTCCGAAAACAACCTAATTCTCTGGCGAACTCTGTCAGTCAGTTATTCATTCGGTCAATCTGCGATTCAGTCAGTCAGTCGATCAGTGCTACATTTAATAAACCATTGTTTGCAATCAATCAATCAATCAATCAATCAATCAATCAATCAATCAATCAATCTATCTATCTATCAATGTGGTCCAGTTTATGTTTCCTACGCATCGCAGGAAATCACATAGTCGGGTCTCGCATTTGATGTGTGGTGTCTCTTCTTTTACATTGACAATTTGCTGTAGTAGTCGAATTTCTATCTCTAGAAAAAAATGATTGTTAAACAAATGACGGCAACAATCGTGACACGTGGGAGTTGTCGCATGCACGTACACCATGTTGAAGGCACGTAAACACACGAAGGGTTTTGTGCAGTTCAGGATATGATGATGATGATGATAATGATGTACCTCTGTCATGGCTCGCACCAACTCAGGGGGATAGGCCAAGAATCGGGCGGCAGTGGGCATGTTAAAGAAAATCCATATTTGTAAACAAGAAACGCAAAGTAAAAGACAAAAAAAAAAGGCAGATGTTGCAATAACTAGATTACCATGCGAGCGAGCAGGGAGACTAACTGAAAAGGTGAAAGTGAGAAGCTGTTACAACCAGGGGGAGGCAATATTAACAAAACAATTTGGAGAAATCAATTTAGGTGATATGAATGCATCTGAGGTGTAGAATACAAATACAATAATTAGCAGGGTGATTTCAGGATACCAGAGACATTGCGCCTTGTAGGAGTCACACCTTTATCAAAGTGGCTTATTGCTAAGAAGACAGCTACACGCGCCACTGGCTTCTTCACAACGAACGCCGATTGCCTTGAACGAAAGAGCACTCGGAGAACGGAAACTGATTACTTCAATGACGTTACCGGCACCCGCTACGCATATTCCTCCTTCCTTCCATCAATTATTCAGCAAAATTCTCCGCATTTCGCTTGACCGTATTTTAATCCCGCGCCGTGTACAGAAACCCTAAGGCTTCAAGAACATTGCTTGCGAACTCGATTTGAATGTTAATTTCTAGTTACAGAGGAAGGACAGAAGAGGGCGAAATGTCATTCCATCGTAATCAGAGAAATAAACGTAAAAAACGCGCAAAAGAAAATGATCCTGACCCGACTTTCAATCAGAGAGCCCTTCGCCGCTTTTTTTTTTTTTTTTTGGTGGTTCCGCGAGCGCAAACAGGGGGCCCGCGACAGACGAGAACTGAGCAATTCTAATCAAAAGCGATACGAAAAGCACATATTCGCTCAGAACGAATTCCTAAAGACATCCACGAATGTAGACGGTTCGTGTGTATTCAATCAAGCTCACGGTGGGGCCCCCAAGTACGCTGTTATTCAGAAGGGCAAGGGTAAGTTCGTTTCCAAGAATACCAATCAATAGAAAAAAAGATACTAGGAAGGAAATATAAATGTAGGTGGGATCAAATGAAGTTTTAGGCGAGTCCATGAAGAGACGTAACTCGTGTGTACATAATCAGGCACAAGGACCATCCGAATTACGCAGTTGTCCACGAAAAAAAAAAAGGATGGAGAGAAAGAGATAATTGAACGAAAGTTATTGGACACGTTGTGAGAAGAGAGCTGGGAAGATGGGAACACCGGGAGGTTGGTAGCGGCATAGATAGAACTGCGCGGATCTCTTTGAATTCCGGGCGTGTCTCGCTTCATCGTCGTGTGGCAAAGACGGTCGCGCGATGTTTGCGAAATACGCTACCAGTCCCCGTCCTCTCCCTGGCTCGGCTCTTTCTTCCTGCCGTCCCGCCTTCTTCTAAACCCCGCGCGTCGGTGTCGTGTTTCGCTTGTCGATTGTTCGATGCAGTGTCGAACGTGAACCGACGTGGCTATCCCACGAGCTGCGCAGGCTAGATAGGGCAAAGGGCACATCTATTAGTTGGAATTATTAGTAATTTATTGGGGGATCGATTAACTTACTGACTCGCTCTCTGATTAATTGATTGCTTGTTTGACCGACTGACTGCATTTATTGTTTGACAGACAGACTGATTGATTAATTGATTGATTGAATTCAGTCATGCCCGTACGTGTAAAAAATTAAGTTTTAATTTATTTTCCTGAACAAAAACCGATTGCTTTCGTTTCAACGCATTTCTTTTACGTTCCGCTCACTGTACCATGTTCAGCGAAATTCTTCACAAAACTCCCTCAACGAACGCAACTTTGTTGAATGTGCGCTTCGAGCCGACTCGGCACCACAACTGGGCGGTTCTGTACACTGGTGAATGATCGGCCCTTTCACAATGTCTCATTGTTAACCATTCTAATAAGGGTGCTTCACCACGTCGTTCACGAGGTAGCTAACGAACGACAGTGAAAACTGCGGAGTGCCGCACCAGCATCCTTCGTGACGCACGCGACGAAGTCATCGAAGCTGCACGCAATTCGTACGCCGTGGGACCAGGGAGCCGTTCTTCGATCGTTTGTCTTTCATAGCGTGCCGCCGTTTTGGGGTGTGCTGTTGCCAGCCGTGGCTCCTGGTAGCCTGGCTTCGCTGCAAGACACGCTCGCTCGCCACCCGTCGCCATGGCCTCACCCTGATAGAGGGGCTCCACCGTCTGGCAGCACGTTTCTCGCAGGAAGCCGCTCTCGCGGGGTCGCATCCGGAGCGGAGGTCTCGGAGTAGCGTGGCGAAGCTCAGTGGCAGGAAAGCAGGGTTGGTGGGCGGGGAGTCGGAGAGGGTAACGAGGGTAACGAGGGTCAGTCAGTGAAGTGGACTCTATTGATGAGGAAGTAATTGCAATTAACATGTTTTCAAAGAGCCTGTATTTTGTTCCACAGTAATGTGGTACAGGAGGGGAAGCTATGCTGCTGGCGGGAGCCAATCAGGTGCCAGATCATGCGATTGCACGTGGCCCTTGCGAGATCGCTCTGATGACTTCTTAGCCCTAGAGAGGGCATTGCATCTTCCACGTGTCACATTTATCTGAACTAACTAACTAACTAACTAACTAACTAACTAACCAACTAACTAACTAACTAACTAACTAACTAACTAACTAACTAACTCTACCAGTCTACTAACAACTAACTAACTAGTTAGTTAGTTAAACTAACATGCTTAATGAAGACACCAAGGAAAATAATAATTCACTCGTTCATTACCTTGTCCTGTAGTTAGGCCTGCCTGGGGTTCTTTACTCGGTCTCCCAACAATGAAAATGTCCTCCGCGAATGGGAGGAAAATTCAAATTGTGTTTTTTTTATCGGTATCCAACGGCCGCAACAATATGGCGATAAATCCAACCATGATTTATCAGGAAAAGCACGTTATGGACGGTTTGTCTAAGTTATCCGCGCGAGTGTTTTCATACGCAGCACGTCGTTGATGGAGGAACTGCATTTATCGCAACGCGATGACAGCCATTTGATGCAGAGCAAAGTACAACGATTTTTATCAATACTATATAGGGCCCCACCTTTATATCATACCCAATGTACAAATCTTCATGTGATTAATAAACTCAATTCAATTCAATTCAATTCAACTCCAGTTCGTAAGAATGAATCGTCTATCTAGATGCCTTGCTTTTATTTTAATGCGTTAGCGATAGGAGTGTCCAAAAGAAAAAAAAAGGTTTAGGCGTGTTAGGTGTGGGAAGCCAGCCGCATAGTATATATATATATATATATATATATATATATATATATATATAGTGCAATTGACGGCGGTCTACTCCGCACTACCGTCAGTTGCACATCCGTCCTAAAAGAGGCAAGATGTGTATCTAGTGAGCTCCTGAAGAACACTTTGCAATGTCGTGAACGCGGTTTCCATCATGGATCCGGGACCTCAAAGAGTTGCGACGTAATGCTAACGCATTTCTCTCGCACTGACCGCAATATCGCCCCTGAATTTTTAATTACCTTAATAGGTAATTTTTAAGCATCGACATGGCAACATTTAGAACCCAAACGACGTGACGTAGACTCATTAAAATGTAAACGCATAGAACGATTTCGCACGACGCTTGCGCCGAGTCCAGTGAGTTCTACAACATGGATGATTGTAGTACTCAAAGTACGCTATCTCGATTGCATTTTTGAAAAGTTATGCAACGAACTATATTTTTTTATTTAACATTGTTGTACAGTGTTCATAATTTCGGTAACGTAGTGAAATTGCTCACAGCGAGGTGGTAAGAAGAGGGAAGGAAAAAGTAGGCTTGGTTATACGGGAGAATAAAAATTTGATTTAGGTGTTTTTTTTTGTTCGGTTTCGTAGAGCGAACCAGGAAAAGGTCCTACATAAACAATATCTTGGTCTGATGTTTTTTAGTGAATATAAATGTTTTCGGTGTGTCAGAGCGTGACCACTCGTACACAACCGAAACATTCATATTCACTTTCCGGGCACCGCGAAAGAGTCAGACTGAAGTATCTCTGTGCAAATGTCGTGTGTTGACAATTTAGTAATGGAAGCGAGGTCTTATTTACCGGTTTCCATGTACAAACCGACGCCGCATGAGAGATAACACCGACCTTGGTAGGCCTTCCGACCACGGATAAGAGAACGTGAAATCTTCCGCAACGTCGCAATCTGTACCAGAGCGCACCGTAGCATGAAATGCGATGATAAGGATGACCAAGCGAGGAAGTAAGCGGCCTCTCTAGATTTGACCAAGCAGACACGGTGACGGCGTCTGACAATTACGCCTACACGGTGACGGTGGCGACGACTGTCATCAGTGTACGTCGTTGGTGCCATAATAAGGGGCAGAGCACGCTCTCACCCCTTCATCAGGACGCAGAATTGCCGGTCATCTTTCGAACGTTCCTTTACCAAAGCAGGTCGCTCCTGCATTACCAAGTACGTTAACGCGGCTTACAGCGGCTTTCACCTCTCCTTCCGCATTCCGCGAGAGTCGCGCATAGTTGTGCGCGCGGAAATCCATTTCCGGAAGCAGCGGGCCATGCTCCGGCAGCCATCAACGCCGTCGGGCGTCATCGTTATACGCCGCGGTTGCTCCACCCTAACGTAGCCTAGCCTAGCCTAGCCTAGCCTAGTCTAGCCGATGTGCTCTCTACTGCCAGCATCACGGCTTCTCCTCATGGCACGGGAAAGAGGAGGTGGGTTGGGGAGGTAAGAGGGGTGCGAGAGATCACAAGATATGATCGAGCACTTCGCATCGCTCGCCGAGCCGTATTTCCCTCGCCCTTATGAGCCCCCCCCCCCCCTCTTTCTCCGCGAAACCCCTTTCTACATCATTCCTCATCTTCCTCGGCCGCGTCTGGGAAAGAAGCCGTCTCAACATCCCGCGCTTCCCTTCCGTCCAGCACGTCCCCTCTCCCTTTCAATGCGCCTTCTCGCTCTCCGCCTCCCAAAGTCCTCAAGCGGGGGAGGGAGCTCTCCCGTTTCTCTCCCGCCTCTTCTTTCGAGGAGACCCGCCGGCACTTTTCCTTCGCCCACCGCTTCTCCTCTCGCAGCAGAGGACCGTCTACCCTTTCTCTCTTCTCGCTGTCTCTCGCTTCAGCGAGGGAGTCATCCTCCCGTTTTCCCTGCGTTCGCTTCCCTCGGCTCCCGGGGCTCCCTCGGACGCCCGCCAGCCCACGTTCGCTCGCCCGCCATCTTTGTTCGGCCGCGTCCCGCCGCTTCGTCTGCGAGATCTCCCATCCCGACGAGACTTCCCCGGCGTTATTTTTCGCGGTGCGCCGCCGTCTTAAAAGAAAAAGCGTCGAGAAATTTTTCATCCGGTGTGTTGTTGCGCAGCGAGGAAGACGCGTGTTAAGCCGGCATCGGTTCAGTTTTGTACGAGTAGTTTTTGCACAATTGCTTGGTATTACCAAATCAACTGGGGGAATGCCAACATTATACTAATCCATAAGAAGGGAGACGTTGGAGAACTGAAAAAAACTATAGGCCCATTAGCTTGCTTTCAGTACTGTATAAACTATTCAAGATAATTTACAATAGCAATCAGTGCAACACTTGACTTCAATCAACCAAGAGAACAGGCTTGGCTTCAGGAAGGGATATTCTACAATAGGATCACATCTATGTCATCAATCAGGTAATCGAGAAATCTGCGTAGTACAATAAACCTCTCTATATGGCGTCCATAGATTATGAAAAGACATTTGATTCAGTAGAGATACCAGCAGTCATAGAGACATTGCGTAATCAAGGAGTTCAGGAGGCATACGTGAATATCTTGGCAAATATCGACAAAGATTCTACAGCTACAGGATGCTGCCACCAATGGTGGTGGAAATTTCTGTCGAGGGTCACAGTGGGCGAGGAGGTTAGGTCAGTCGCACGTCGCGAGTCGAAAAGAGGGCAAGGGGTGGCCATCTAACAACTCACTTCATAGTCAATGTGACCAAGAATCTCTAATTCAAATGTGACTATCACATGTTAAAGCGCGCGCGCGCTGCTGGTGGTGGTGGTAGGGATGACATTTATGATGATGATGATGATGACGACGATGAGTGGATTCCGCTTTGAATAGGGGTGGCTGCATAGGCCACCATACTCCAGCATATCCAGCGTAGTCCATATGCAAGTGAAATACCACTGAATATGTTTTCATTATAACTCCTTGCCGTCTATAACAAGTGTATGATTACATCATTTAGAGACTGCCTACAAATTTTTGTTCGACATCACTCTGGTTCTTCGTCCCCTATACGCCGCAAATATTCCAAACGTCTTTTGTTTATGTTCACAGCACTAATGCTTAGCTTGCCATTGCTATCTCTAAACTCCAAGGCTTCGTGGCGCCTGACGACATTTCTATCTAAATTTGGATATACGGCATGTGCTAGTCATGATGGCAGTGAGCGCTGCCTAAACGTTTGTTGCTTGAACAATAAAAATATTTTCAGACTGACACTTTCTCGTATAGGCACAGACAGACGTGATCACTTGAGTTCTCGCATTGTAAAAATATTTCTGACTGTCGATATAAAATTGGTGAGAGTAAGTAGAGGTTGTAATGACATAAAGCTAAACGAGCTGGCAAGGATTGGTGATATCAAAAAGGTGCAAGAACAATTTCAAAGATCATCAGACACACCAGAGACAAAAACTGGCCGTTTGTGCTGTCCTCTTCGTTTCTCCTGCGTTCGAATTCTTAATATTTTTTTACGCCCGGTATTAATAAAATCGTAGGAAGTGGGAGCTTGACGTTCAAGTAGGGTGTTTGAAATATACAATTTGCGAATCAAATGCGCATATACGTGAATATTTGGCTTCAAATATCAAATTGAATACTGAATATTTTCTTAAACTACGATAACACTACTTCATGCGAACGTATTTATATTCGATAAAAAATTTATCCTAAATTGATGTAGCAATCTGCGGGAAGCGTAATGAAGGAACATCGTTTACTAAGACTGCAGCGCATCGTGAAAGGAGGGCGCTGCAGTCGAAACATGTGCCACTATTTTCTTAGCATTTCCGGGAGCTTACAAAGAGAAGCGAGAAAAGGCAAAATGGATTAACAAAACACATTTGAGATGGCCTTAAACGTTTTATTTTTTTTCTACCCGACGGACACTGACAACCATTCTTATCCCGTTACAATTCGAGTACGGAAGAGTATTCGAAAATGTTAAACGTCAACCTTTTTGGCAGCGGGATAGTTCAGTTGTCCGTAAGGTAGTGAGGACCACTGAGCACAATTCTTTCTGTTCGACAATCCTACTATATCTTTAATTAATTTCTCTCCTTTTGATACTGTTATATCCAACGATTAAACGATAAACTGAATACCACTGGCGTAACAAAGAAACGTCATCACATTGGTCGATACGGCCTTATCGCTATGATTTTTCTTTGGTGGACTTGGGCCTTCTGAAAGAAGACATGACACGACTTGACTTGTTATATCATGTCATGTCATGCGTGACATGACGTTTCTGCACGAAGATGTCCATGCTGTGCTTGATTGGGACGCGCAGCTGACGTCTTTGTATTTCTGTGTGGCATCAGAAAAAGAAGTAAGAGTCCTTCGACCCGGTGAAGAGCGAAGTCTAGTGAATCCGGCGCTCTGGTGGGATTTGCTATGTTGGGGTTTAGCTATATTGGGTATTTGCTATGTTGAATTCGGCTACAACACGGTAAACCGACCCTCTTCGCTACGTACTCGGGAAAGAGGCTTCGGTGCCGGCTCCGAGTAGCACAACGGGGTATTTTTTTAACACTTAGACGATGGCTACACAATGCCCGGCTCTGAAAGAACTGGCTCGGCTTACACGGGCGACGGCGTTCCTAGCACGTTCCTCACGCTTTTCTACGACGTTCCCAGACAAGAGTCTTCGACCAAAGCTCCGGTATATACAACCAACGCTAACGCGAACTCCTCTCACACCCCCCTCCTCCGTTGACCTACTTTTTACCTACAACGCCATTGGTTGGCCTGCCTCACGCTCTCCCCCTCTAACGCGAGTATTGGACGGCGCGACTTACGTCAACAACTCTCCCCGTTTTCCTTTTAATCTGCACCCTCTCACAGCATTCTCACAGGGTTGAGCTATTCTTTTCCTCTCCTCTCCGGCTAGGTCAGGTGGCTTGTCTACACGCGGACACGATCTCCTGGAACCTAGCCCATAACAAATTCGCTGTATAAAGCTATCAGGTGCATTTGTACATCCATCCTTTCACCTTGCCCATTGACGCGATTACTAAATAAAGACACGTGATCCTATATTCAAAGGCAGCGGTCTGTTAATGTGATATTGCATGACATCGTGTACATTTTCAGCCGTGTAATTCTATTTTAACCCTGGAAAAGCATGGAAATGCGAGCCAGGCAGGCGATGGCAGCAGAAGACAAAGCCACCTAAAAGCAGAAGAAATATAGTCGTAAAACAGACGACAATGTGTCGCTGTGACTCCGAAGCGTCCTCAACTCAAACGCAGCGGAAACAGACGACTCAACCTGAACACAATGCCGTGCCATTTGCTCCTGAAAGAAATGCCAAAATATCGAAATAAATACACAAAGAAATGAGGAATCCGTATGACGAAAGCCCCGTATTATCCAGAGGTTCCTTGGCTAACAACAACACCACCCGAAAGAAAAAAATCCTATATTGCACGGAAGAGAGAGAGAGAGAGGGCTCAAGCGTACACACGCATCCCCGGAGGACAAACGACAAAATGATTGAGCGAAGCACTTTGCGAGCGAAATTGGAGATGTTCGTTGTATATAGGAGCGCGTCGAGATCCCGCGACGCCTGCCAGTCGGCGGGGTGTACCGTTTCGCGTCACCGCCGTTTTGTTGGCAGGTCTCTCTTTGTCTTTTGATTTGTACTTCTGCTCGCTCCAGGGTTTTTTGCTTTCTTTATTTGGCCTCTTGAGGGCGCTCGCTTTGAATTGGACGCCGTGACGTTGTTGTCGACGTCGTCTGCTTGCGGTGGTGTGCGTAGCAGACGACGTGATTGCCCCGGGGAAGGCGGACATCCCATTTCCAGGGATGACAGCGTCGACAGAAAGCGATGAAAAAAATAAATAAAATAAGCAAAATAAACGGAACGTGCGCCCCACGTTTTTTTTGTTCAGAGTGTGAAACCGCGCCACAAATGACACCATTTCATAAAATTGAGTCTTGTTCTTTATTGTTTTGCAGTTTTGGATTTTTTTGAGGGGCGCTGAGTTTACGATTGTGGCAACGCCTATTTATTAGTCGGTGACCAAATTGGGGTGTGGGCATATATATATATATATATATATATATATATATATATATATATATATACAGAAAACTGAACGGTGAACGAAAACACCTTCGTAAAAAATTAAAGCCATATTTAATATCCCCTTGCTTACCTTGGCTACAATACCGTTACATGAGAAGCATAATCCGTAGTATTATGCTGGTATGAATTCATACGTATATGCACTGAATGGCAATATAACTAGCTTCACTTGTTTTCATGCGGGCGGGAGCCACCAGGTTCATTTATGCGTATAGATACAACTTTACGTTTCAAACAACAACGTTTCAGCGTAGGAAGGAAGGCTTTACGCTATGTAAATATTTCACTTGTGGCCACGAGTCGCTAAGTGCTTTGTTGCAGTGTGTTATCGACTGGCAACGCATAGTGACTAAACAGCGAAGTGGATTTGTTAGTAATGCGGTCGCACACTACCTTTGTGGTTTTGTAATTTGTTAGCAGGTTTAGGTTTGTCAGGAAGTCGTGGAGTAACAATAAACTCTCGCACGTCAGTGCACGCTTATGCTTCGCACAATACCGTAATGCCAACTGCGTCAGCCCCACGTCTTGAAGCGCGGTAAACATATTGATCATCAATCAATCAATCAATCAATCAATCAATCAATCAATCAATCAATCAATGCCTTTATTTCCACCTAAAAGAAGCGCAGGGCATCAGCACGAAAAAGCTCAACTGAGCTTGACCACGCTTCCGAGACCTACGCTGTTTAAGAAAGAAGAACATGGTACAAAGTACACCAAATAGGTGCACGAAATCATGCAAAATATTCATACGCACATACATATCAAGTAAGATAATACAGGAAAAGCAAAACAGAAATCACCCGTACAATGAATAATAGCGCATAGATATAGCGATATGTCGACGAGCCAGCCACGTCGATACATTCATATGAATCTAATGTTGCTCTGAAAAGGCCCAAAGCTGAAGGGTGTTAACCGTTTTGTGATCGTAGTCGCCATGCTGCATTCGTAGAAAGCAACGGCGTTCCGAGCGCTTTTGCGAAACCCCTGGGAACTGTGGACCAATGTTCCTTTTGGGTGCATGAGTCAGAACTGAAAGCACTGTTTTTGATAACACTGCTTTTCGGCTGAGGACAGCAATGCCTGAATATACTATGCAGTCGTGCAGCATTTTGCGGACATTGAGGTTGCGAAACACCCCACATGGTGGTTTCGGTGCACCTAATTTATACACATGGCAGAGCGCGAGGACGCGGGTTCGATTAGAAGCCGCTGCTGCCGCATTGCGAAAATTAAATGCCATGGTTTCACGTGCCGAAACCACGATATGGTTATGAGGCGCGCCGTAGTCGGGAGCTGCGGATTAATTTCGACCGCCTGGGGTTCTTTAACGTGCACCTAATGCATGATACTCGAGCGTTCTTGCGTTTATCCCTCATCGGAATGCGGCTGACGTGGACGGGATTCGAACCCGAACCCTTAGGCTTTGTAGCGCGACGCCGCAGCTACTGCGCCACCACGGCGTATGCTGCCGTATTCCAATGGAGGCGGAATGCAAAATAGCCCGCGTAGCGTGGTGGCGGTGCAAGCGGCATCTTTCTACATGCTACAAGTTAAGCAGTGGCCCCCGAGATCGAGCAGCGTGCGCTCTCCGACAGCACGGTGCCCCGATCTCAGAGGCCATGTTAAAGAAACACTAAAACGAAACATCGTTTCAGTTTTTTTATAGCTATATAATTGTGCAGGTCTCGCGCACTGTAGTGATGGATGCTATATGGAGTATTTTGTAGCTGTCTGTAGCTATACGCCATCGTTTGGAGTTTTGCAAAGCATGTCTGCGACGACAGAAGCAAGGCATCGGCGACAACATAACGGCAGATTTTTTTTTTTTTTTTTTTTGTGTCTATGGTGAAGAAACGTTACAACCTGTTTCATTACCACCTGGACCAATCGCGAAGGTGGTACAATGGCGCACAGCAGTCCACGTAGCGTTATCTGCTTCGAGGTAAAGGACTGGGGAATTTGGGCCCATCCCGAAGGCGGGGGTATCTAAAGGTCAAACTCACGTACGCTCGCCGGCGCGCGAGGAATGGCGGTTTGGAACTACAAGACGCGCGCCAGCGCGCGCGCCTCTTGGCTCACTATTTTTGCCGTAGTGGACATCGTTTCGGATTTTCGTGAGTGAGCCAGAGCACCGATCACGGTGTTAAAAGTGGCACCGATATTTGTCTGGAGTAGATATCTATGCTGGCGCCACGCTTCGACGCATACGGTCTGTCCTGCACCTTCTGCGCATGCGTAAGGCGCGTGGGCGCGAGCTTTCGCGCGCCGGCTTGCGTACGTGTAGTTTGGCCTTAACACGGCGTTTCAAAGAACTATACGCCATAAGATAAGAATTGGAGAAACGAACGTGATCTGTCTTTTACAGACGGCTTGCACTGATGTCATTATGAAGGAAGGAAAATCGGAGGGAGCATTACGTCATGCAGCAATCTTTGGCCAGCGAATGCTCCGTGAAGCCAGTCCCATGGCTCCTGCTTTGCTCAGTGTCGGCCCAAATCGTGACCTTTTGCGTCGAGATCAGGGAGCATGAATCGAGATTTGCTGACACGTTTGGTGCCCGTACGTTTTTAATCAATGTGCTCTTGTCCGGGGGCATTTCGGGGGCCCTGCCGCAGCGCCGCATGCCGTGCGCGCATTCTGACGTGCTTATCACGTGTTGGGCCGACACACTTGGCTTCCATCACGTTGCGCGATGCTCCCTCCTAACGTTTTCCTTCCTCCATCAATACAATCTTAGCCGCCATGTTGGAGGACCAGCCGGTGAGAAGCTGCGTCTACTGGCGTATCGTGTGGTGGTTCTGATGTCGTTCAGGTACTGACGCCCGCAGCGTTTCGACCGTGTCTATATGACATTGAAGCAGGTTACTCGCGGCAGTGAATATTTCGCACTAACGTCATCCTAGCAGCCGTGTTCGAGGACCAGCAGGGTGAGAAGCTGCGTCAGAGATGTCACGTGCACGCTATATATAAGCAATTTGCTTGCTATGCGACGGGACGCATGCGCAAATCGTCTGAAACTCTTTTCCGTGCATACCGTGCGATGTTGTGGAAGCTAGCAAGAGTCTATGCAGTGACTGCGTTCGCGCCAAGAAATAATTCAGTGTTTTTTGCAACCAATTCTTTCAAAAGTGGTCTTTATTTAGGCTCAGCGATAAGTGTAATGTTTTAATCCTTAAAATGAACGAACGGTGTTATACAGCTGCTCATAGAGCATTTTGATTTTTGTTGTTTACCTTCTCAGCTAATTTTCTTTATTGTGAGCCCATCGTCATAGCCTCGCGCGCGCGGAGCGCGAGCATGTGTTTTGGTGCGCAAGGAACCATAGACCAACTAAAACAGTAGTCAAGATGCATAGACCAACCGACAGGTGTACCCACTTAGCGCTGTCACATGCAATGTCGCAGATCTGGTACAACGCTCAAAAGACGCCACGAAAACTTTCACCTGAGACAAAACTGCCAATTGGCCATGAAAAAAATAGCATCTATTCCACTCTGTGAATGTGAACTACCAGCGGAGATATTCTTCGGCAGTACGCGCTTCACGTGACCTCCCCATACCAGCGCACGCAAACATAATAACGGCCTATTCGGTTCTTTGCGCAGACGCGGAAATGCAGCAGGTGGCTTGTTAGCAACCATCTGTCACACCAAAAATGATTGGTGCACGCTACGGCTATTAGCGCTCCCTCGGCCCAGCCAAACCGAGCAGCTGGCTAAGTCGGGAGCTGGGGTAGATGTCAAAACCGCATCACATTAACGTTCGCTACGCCACGAGTCAGCACATTCTTTACTTGTTTGCTCCGCCTCCTCATACAGGGCGGCGTTATGTAGTATTGGGTGGTTTCTTAGCTTTCCTCTTGCTACGCCAGGTGTCAGCACGTGCCTTACTGGTTTGCTTTGCCTCCTCATAGAGGGCGCGAAAGGTCTGAATCACGGACGTTGAAAAGCTATGCATATGGGCCCGGAGAGTAGAGAAATACAGTCCGCTGTAAAAATGCGGAACATCGTTTCCAGACAGGGTACCTAACTCCCAACCTTTTGATTCAGGTCTGGGTGTATAAACCACTAGACCACAAAACGCTTCACTGATTCATTCTGATGACCGAAATTCTTTACTATAGCTTCACGCTAAGTTGCACGCCAAGTATGAAACTGAGTATAGTTGCCATTGAGCACGAAATAATTGCGCCCGCGATTGTGGCCGAATGGTTTTAGTAAAGGGCTGTTGTGTTGAGGGGGATCAAGGTACAATCTTCAATCCCCCCATCGGACAATTGAAAATTAATTTTGCTTGAAAATGCCCGGAACGATGTGAGACAGGAACCTACCTACCAAGTGCCTGGCATAAGCCAAAGTACGCTTTGCTGTTGTAAAATCCTTCTACAATACAATTCAAGGGCACTTATGCATTCCTACGTGGATGAACGCGAAAGCATTGCGACGTCTCTCCGATGATGCCTCGGCCTCGCTCGCGTACTTGCGTGGAACGTCCAACGGTGCCGGGTGCCTCTACTGACGGAAAAGTCGAAGTCGAAGGTTCGTCCATCGGAGCGCTCCACAGAGCTCACCGAAATCATCGCACCGACTGGCAGCGCCGCGACGCGCGGCGGTATATATAGAACGGCCACACAGTTGTCGCTTTCCGAGAACTGGCGCTTATGCAACCGTCATCTTTACCAGGAAACGCTTGCGACGAACGCTATGCGCGAAGGCGAGCTTTCTGGTTCTTTTTTCTTTTCCTTTCCCCCGCTCGGCCGGCGCCACCGCTGCTGCGGATCCGCGGAGGGGAGCGCCATCTGGTGGGGCTTCAAGGAACCCAGCGCCCACGCGGCGCGCGCCTTCCGTTGATCGGTTGTGACCGCGTGACTTATTGCACCGTCTCCGGGGACGCCGCCGGATTTTCCGCTTCATGAGCCACATGCTTTCACATTATGAAAAAGCCACTATTACCATGGGAAGAGGCTTGCAAAGCCTACAAAAAACGAAATACTCCTGGCGACGCAGCCTTGAAGTTCCAGCGCCTGCCCACCGTGACGACGTTTGCTTCTGACCACGCTTCTGACGTCATCAGCTCTGGCGTAGTTATCTTTTTTTTACCGGTACAGATCCACATCATTGTATTCTTAAAGAACTAAAGCCATTTTACCAACAAGCCCAATCTTACACCCTTCTTAAAGCCTAAACATGTTTCAAGAAGTTTAGTGTGCCGCAATGACCCATATGCAATGAAATATTTCGAAATCCTCAATAGGGTTTGTAATATGGATAAATGATTAATCGATAATCGATTAATCCATTAGAAGTATCCCGCAAAACGAATAATTTTCATTGATCTCCACCTTTCTTTTAACCGACTTTATCGACTAGACATGTTCGATCAATCGTTTTCTAGAGTTTGACAGGAGTGGCGCGAAATTTTTTTAAATCGTTCTAGAATGGCGTCGCAGGAGCACTGGCTGCGTGGCTGTGGTAGAGAGACTGTCGACTGTTCTTGCCAGTCCCTAGTGATGCCGAGCCGAGCGCTTTCCCTCTCTCGAGGGGAAGCGCACTTCGATTAATCAATTAATCGATGAAGAACCCTGCACAGAAAGCGATTAATCGATTAAAGACTACAATAATGAATGAATAACCGTTAATACAATAAAAAAGAAACTTAATCGACCGTCCCGACGCTGCTTCCCTGGAGAGCGGGAACGCTAAAACCTACCGCGCGCTCTGACGTGGCGATCACGTGTTGGGCCGTTACGTTCTTTACGTCAATAGCGTTGCGAATGCTCTCTCCTAATTTCTCCTTCCGCCATTCCCGCCCTCCTCTCACTCTCCGTCGACCGCCTGCCCCTACAACTTTGGCGTGCTGGTGGGCCATTGGCGTAAGCACGTGCGGCTCGCTCTGGGTCTCGAAGTTGCGGTTGCGTTTTCGTGCGTATCGCTGTGTTATCAGCTATCAGGGCCATAATGCCATGTGATCGCAAGAGAAGTGCTGTGTGGACATTGTTCACTGAAGATGCGAAGACGAAGACCGCGAAGTGTGATAAATGTGGTAGGCAGTATTCGAAGCCGGCGACGGAAACCCTGCGATATCACCTGCTGCACGCCCACCTCATTCAAGTGCCAAAGGGACGTCCTACAAGGAAAGGCGACCATGACGCCAATGTCGATGATCCTACTCCTGCTCAGGGCGCCAATCAGCCTGTCCAGGTAAGTTTCTGTACATTCGCTATTTAACCAGCAGCCATCCATCACTGCGTCATTTATTTGTAAAATCAAGTCGCTATTCGATTGCTCAAGGCGTTCTTCTAATATTGGTTCTTTAATTGCATGCTCTTTATGAGAATACTAACAGTTTTTGGCCTAACCAGCCACTTAAGGGTTGTTTCGTGCACCAGGATATTTAACGTGGCGTTAAGCCAATGTTGGATGCCTAACGGGCCAATGGAGCATTATTTTAGTGACTTAGTGCTGCCTTAAAACCATACCGGAACCTGCCCTTACTCACTTGCAGCAAAAATGCTGTCCATCTGAGAGCACAGGTGCGTTATTATTATTGCTTTGCGAATTCAGTGTTCCCTTCTATTCACCGTTCGCGATTCGATTTTCTTTCCGTGTCGTGTTGCCGCTGTCTCCCACGTCCTCCTTAGCAAGCCTTTGCAGATGAATGTCGCATCTTTTCACAATATACCCTTCGTTTAATTTCACAGGTTGAACAAAGTGTTGCTGGCTCGGTGGCTGCAACTGGGGCTGAAACTATAGACCTCGCTAATGCCGCTATAAGCCCACGAGGCTCTGTTTCTTCCTCGTTTGCGGAACCCATGGAAAAGTGCCTCTCCAGTGCTATGGTGTTTGCAAGTACTAAGTCTTTGTACTTGTCACTTTCGCAGAGCGAGAAGAGAAGTTTGTCAAGGGCTACGACGACCTGACCTTTCCTGTTGTTTTTTTCAGGAGGAGGAGTCCGTGAAAAGCTTGCTAATGATGCTCTCGGATACATGATCGCGCACGACGACTTGCCTCTGAGCACGCCCGAGAAGGATGGCTTCAAGACGTTCGTGAAGGCATTGCAGCCACTCTACGAGCCTCCCAGTGAGTCTACTGTCGCTATGGGCCTCGAGGCAAAGTACGAGGAGCTCAGGGCACATTATGGACGGATAATTCAAGAGGCTGATCATCTGAACCTCACGGCCGATTTTTGGACGCACGAGAGTACAATGCGGTCGTACCTAGGCCTCATAGTTCACTTTAGAGAAGGTAAAAATTTTTCTGAGAAATTTGAAAAAATTAGAAACCACTTTTCGTTGTCATGATGCGGAACCAGATTTTCTGTGAGTGCCCCTAATGTACAATGTTTTACTGTTTTAGGTAACAAACTGGTGAACGTCGAGATTGGCGTTAAGTACGTGCCAGAAAGGAAAACAAGTATGAATCTTCGCGTAGCAATGCGCGAATTGTGCGACGAGTGGAATATTGACTACAAGAAGGTCCGGGCTGTCGTCACAGATGGTGGGCAGTACATTAAGGCAGCCGTCCGCGAGGAATTTGGTGCCGATAAGCACATTTCCTGTGTAGCTCATCTTCTAAACCAAGTAGGTCAAGCTGCCATTGGTCTAGCAGTGTCCAAAGCCCCTTCGGAACTTGAAGCACATGAGTTTGTGGTGGTCCCGGAGAACGAACAAGATGCTGAGGCTTTGCTGGAGGACGTCCCTGACGCCGATGACGCCGACGATGACGGCACACCCCTCGTCAACCTTCGGCCGCTGCTGACGAAGGTGAAGAGGATCGTTCGCTTCTTTCGCACCAGCGATGTTGCTTCACGAACACTGATGGAACTGCAGCTCCAGGACGGCAAGCAGGAGCCTGATGCATTGAAATTAATCCAGGAAGTCAGGACCCGGTGGAATTCTTGCTATTACATGTTGGAGCGCTTCTTACAGTTGTCAGAACCTGTCAGCCGGGTCCTCTTGCATCTGCTGAGGGAGAGAGGAGCTACTCGGCGAAAGCCGCCAAATCTAATCTCTGGTGACCAGCTTGACGTCCTTGGCGAAGTAAAGGACCTACTAAAGCCGCTGGAGGAAGCCACGCTTATGGTTTCCAAGGGTCGTTCCGTGACACTCGGCGATGTAATCCCCATGGTGTACGGCCTAAAGCAGGTGAATTATCTTTACTCTATAATCTAGAGTTCGAGTGGCTACTATGCACTCGCAACACGCCGACAGTTCGCATGTCACAATGTCCACCAAGCACGCCTGAATTTACACTGTCTGCAACAGCATACGTGCTGAAGGAAGAGTGGCACAATAAGCACTATTGTCTTTGAAATGTGGTAAATATTAATTTTCTTTTGCAGGGTATCCGAAACTTCCAGCCCAGTCACCCCGTCGCTTTCAATCTGCAGCAAAAACTGCTCTCGGAAGTGAACGCACGATTTAGTGGCATCGAGTACACGCGCCCGTACGCGGCCGCGACAATTTTGGACCCGCGGTACAAGAAGTACGTCTTCGAAGATCCTCAGGCGGTGGCAATGATCGTCCAGCACTTAAGTACGTTAATGACATGATTAATTTATTCATAGCAAGGAAAGGACATAAGAAGAAAAACTTGAATACAATTTTGACTAATAAAGACATCGTGCAGGTGGAAAAGTTGCTGAAAAGGTTGGTGCTGCCGGCCGTGCTCTGGAAGAGGATCTTGCTAGGGTGAACACGGCGCCTCGTTCTTATGGCATCTGGGCCGCCGTTGACCAGGCACTTCGCCGTAACCGCACTGGCACAGGGACCAAGAGTCGGAAAGCCAAATGCCTTCGCAATTCAAGGCGTACTGTAACAACCCAGTCGTCGATCGTCGCGCCAATCCCAGCCCACTGGAGACGTGGCAAAGCATGCGCGTGGGTTTGGAGCACGTATTTGAAGTAGCGATGGAGTTTTTGTCGATCCCAGCAACATCTGTAGCGTCGGAGCGGCTATTCTCGCACGCCGGTTGTGTGGCCAGTCAAAGAAGGTGCCGGTTGTCACCCGAACACATCAGCCAATTGATATTCCTTCGCTCTGTGGAAAAGAGCGTGTGGTTCGAAAACGTGAACCAGTAACATTATTCTCTCCCTATGCATATCGCACTTTTTTTCTATACTTTAGTTGCACCTCACTTTCCGCCTGTGCCATTTTTTCTTATTGCTAGTTTGACTGTACTGTGCAGTGGTTCAGTAAGTGCGACTTTTCCCATTTCTTGTTAATTCTGCAGTGTTTCACTCACTAAGTGACATTTTTAACGTTTATTATTATTCATTCACTAGTCACTAGTGCCAATTTATTTGGTCTTTAACAAATTAAACATTAGTCTTTATGAAATGTTCATATATTTGTCTTTCTTATCCTGGTTCTTCCTTTCAAGCATTAAAATAAGACTTACTTGAGTAGATAACTGTGTTTCAGTCCTTTTAAAGCCTTTTAAAGCCTTTTAAAGCTTTAAAAAGCTCTTAATGGAGTCTGCAGTACCTTGGCAAGAAATTATGTAAATATCATGCATTTATCGACAGCCGATCATAATTCGTGACTACAGGGGATGGGCTAAGCCGACGAATGATTACTCGTTAATTGATTAATTAAATTAATCGACCATCCCTAATCGGCAACGTCATTGTGACGTACTGGCGTTGTGGTTTCGTCGTGAAATAAAAAAAAATGCAGCGTTAGCCCATTCCGTTCTCTTCTAATCATCAAGCGACTAGGCCACAATGTTAAGGGAAAAGAAAATTTTGAATGAGTACTCTACCGATCTAAAGTGACTTACCCCCGTATTTTCAAATGATCCTCGACTTGTGGCACAGTTTTAGACCTTATTAGAACATATCTAGGGCACAGGAAACAACAGGTCACGATATATAATTGCTTATCAGATATTAAAGATATTAGTCTTGGCGTCCCTCAGGGCTGCAAACTTGGACCCCTACTGTTCAATCTCTGTTCAACGATATAGTTCGCATTGACGACAGCGCTGAATTTGTTATCTATGCAGATGATACGAGTATATTTTTTTCTGAAAGTCGATTAACGAATTGGCAATAAAGGCAAGCAACGCGCTTGGTAGGCTATGGAACTGGAGTACAATTTCCTCGTTGACGATAAACACTCCAAAAACAAAAGCTATTTTTATTACGAACTAGAAATAAACCCGTGGTCTCACTGCCACACTTAATCTTGGACTGCACTAAGTTAGACATAGTGCCGCCTTTAAAGAGTCTACGTCTGACATGGAGGAAGGAAACCCCAGGAGAGGCCCTGGCCAGCACGAACGTATTGGAGGTGTGGCGGCAGTCACGTGATGTTTTTCGCAAAGGAGCACTGGGACGGGTACCCCAAGTGTCAACGTTGCCATGACAACCGCGCTCCTGAAGCTTTCGCTGCTGCTCGCGGTCTCTGAAAAGTAAGATAAGATTTTTCCGCCGGTGTCTTTCCCGCAGCACCTTTTGTTCGCGCGAAAAGCGGACTTTGGAGTGTGGTGTGTAAGCTTGAAAGTTGTGTTTTGGGTCTGTGAGTGTGAGTGTCGGCCAGCAATAGATACACTCAAGCAATCACGACGCGGGTCTTCGTTGCCTTCTTCGACGTGCCACGGAAAAATACAGGAGCGCGTCTGCTTCACTAAAAATGCTACAGAAGTTTTGTAGGCTATGTTTTGATGCGCGTCAGGAGCACACACTTCCGGCGGCTCGTAACAATGCAAGTTCAAAGTTCGCGCCCATCTGCTCCGGCGAGCTGCAGAACCCCTGATTGGAGGCGCAAAGAGAGGTGGCACACCAACATGGCTGCACTTCCGGCTTCAAAAAAGTGCCGTCAGGGCCTCTCCTGTTTTGTTTCCTTCCTCCATGACGTGTGACATTTCGCGAAAACATGGAATGAAACATTCATATCGGTGGTGATGTTACCAAACTTTCCATAGCATTAGGTATGTTGACTAAGCTGCATTTTTTTTGCTGCCTACAGAAATGAAGACAGTAATATATAGCGCCCTATTTCAGTCACACCTCACATACGCACACTTTGTGTGGGGTATCACCACCAATACGAGTGTAGCAACATTACACAGACTACAAAAGGAAAAGGTGATTCGCATGATCACTAACGTCCCGTTTCACGCTCACAACACTCCTCTTTTCGATTTACTGATGATAAAACCATTTACCCAACTTTATCACAGTTTACTATTCTGCCGATATAAAACAGACCGCAGGAGCTGTAACCCTTCCATTTGCCTTTCTCGGCAATTGAATCCGGCAAGGAAAACGTTACTACACGCGCAGTAATGATTACTGGCATATTCCTCGATTCAGAACCAATTACGGTCAACGAATGCTGCGCTCCCAACTCCCTAAACTACTCAACAGACAAGTTGAAACCGACAATATGCATACAGGTGACAGACCTAACGACATAAAATAATTGTATAAATTTTGTCCTCTGAGTGATACAGCTTCTGTCACGAATATAATCATTAACCCTCAATATTTTATTATCTCGCTTAGATGTTGCTATGGTATGGTATTTGGTATGATATATGTTTGGTATTGTTTTGATAGTATTCTCAGTATATGTATGATATGTACAGTATGTATATAGCATTGGTATGGTATTTTAGCAGTGGTTGCTTTTTTCATCCTATTTTTTCTTTATTGTTTTCATTCTTTCATCATTATTTTTCTTCATCCAACAGCCAAATTGAGCCTGTTCGACATTTTATGTATAGATATATGTACATTAGGCGTGTATTCTGCATGGATCATGTGCGTGACCATGCATGTACGCTTTTAAAACATTATGTGCTCGCATGCTCCACATGCCATGTTTAAGGGGCACAGTCCTCTGTCAAGCCTATTGTGGCTTTATGACTGTGTCCCCCGACACTAGATTGTCGAAATAAAGATTTTATTTGATTTGATTTGAAGCTCTTCCTCCACTCCACTGAATTGACCACAGCGCCGCCCATCGACTAAAGAAGACGCCACACTTTTCAGGAATTGCTGTGGTGCCTGATTGAAACGCAGTGGCCACATTTGTCCAGGGGCGGCGCTGCCATTCACTTTCTAGAGTAATTACGTGGTTTGAATTCAACAGCACGTCATACCCATAGTGAAGCAATATAAATACCTCGGCTTATACATAAACGAAGGACAGACTTACTCAAGCACCCACCTAGATAATCTGAAAATAAAGGGGAAGTGGAATGCAGCAATAATGAAACATAGAGCACTTTGGGGCCACGGCAAATATGAGGTTGTGCGTGGAATATGGATAGGAGTAATGGTGCCAGTGCTAACGTTCGCAAATCGTACTTCGTACATTCGTACAAATCGTACATTCTGTGCGATTCTTCCCGTCATCAGATGTCTTGTCGGGGTTGGGAGTTAAGCAAAGATCCGTAATCCGGTTGGCTTGGGGAGCCCACGATAAAACCACAAATGAGGCAGTGCAGGGTGACATGGGTTGGCTTTCTATTGATGACATAGAAGCGCAGAGCAAAATTAGTTTTGAAGAAAGACTCGGGAAAATGGATGGCAATAAATGGACGGCTAAAGTGCACAAGTACCTGTACCTGAAAAGCGTGGTCACAGAATGGAGGAAGAGGTCGAGAAAGTTGCCAACCAAAGTACAGGGTAATTTAAGGTGTAAATAAACAAGCAGGAGTCATCAGAAATAGAATGAGAGAAACAGATACAATGAAATGGGTGCAAAGAATGGAAACAAACACGACCATGGGGATTTACAAGAATGAGAAGAAAGAAATTATATGGGGAAAATCTGTACGATAACACGAAGGGAAATTACCTTGCTATTTGAGGCTCGAGCTGGTTGCCCTAAGGACAAAAACGCACCTAAGCAAATATTCGCTGCAGGCTGAGGCATGTGTATGCTGCAGTAAAATTCCAGAGACCACTCAGCACGTCCTAATGGAATGCGAAGAGGTTCACCCAGTGCGACCCGTAGGTAACGTACACCTTCCAGAAGTGCTTGGAAATAAAGTGGATGGAAGCATCATCCGGTCAGCGGTCGAGATAAGCAAGATACGTTTATGGTGTTGGTGGAAAAAGAAGCAGGGAAGAGATGGATACGACCTGATCATTTACAGTCCATAGGTAGCGGTACAAGGTAGGAACAACAAAAAGATTAATGTGATGTATACAAAAACGCTAGATAAAAAAAGAACATGCATAGCATGCCTGAATAAATCAAGCAAGCTAGATGACTATTTGTCACCGCCATGTTTCAAAGGGGATGCCAATAAATCGTCATCATCATCGTCGAGTCAAGTCGAGGTGGAGGGTTCAGGGGATGAACGCTGTAGAATACGGGTGTGTGTTTCTCTGCAGTGTCCGATCCTTTTACCTCAACCCGCCATATCTGTAGATAGCTTTAGCTTGTCCGGAAGCTTCTTACCGTTTACTAGTGACATCTTGTGACGTATAACCCAACTACAACGCGTTTAAATTTTTTCTTTTGTTTTGGGCCGCGTGAATCTTCTCGTCGAAGCAGAATCATAAAAAGGACTGTACTTTAACGATCTCATAGAGACGCGGTCGCAACGCTGTTGGCACCTGTGCCAGAAACACGGCGGAACAGCCCTGCAAGTCGTTAATAGACGCAGCCTCACTCCGTGCTGGTTCTCCAACATGGCGGCTTGGATTACGTCAGTGCAAGCCGTCTATAGTAAATACGCATATACGTTTAGGACGTGGAATCCTATCAGAATCAGAAACAAGATTATTAACGTTAGGCTGTGGTACAATGTCGACGATGTACAAAAGGGTGTGATGGTCTGTAATGGTCTAAGAGACTGTAATGGTGTTCCACTACAAAATGAATGTAAGAATGTGAAGTACAGCGCTGTGATTGCTGGTATTGCTTGACATTGCCGTGTTGCGCAGCGCGAATGACGTCAAACAAACAAACAAACAAACAAACAAACAAACAAACAAACAAACAAACAAACAAACAAACAAACAAACAAACAAACAAACAAACAAACAAACAAAACACGACATGCATTATAGGCCGTGATATACCCGGCTTCGCATTATACATTGCGTGCTTTATACCAAGCATCATCTCTTCGAGTCATCTCTTTCGCTGACATTGAGGTTCGCGCTCCGTATCTTCACAATGCTCTCCAAGAACGGGAAACGGCTTTTGTTTTCCTTTTTTTCCCTGACTGCTGCACGTTGGCCAATTGCTGTTGCGTAAAAATATTCCGTTATTCAGAAAAGAGACGCACGTGACTGCGATAAACGGCGCTCACAAACAAATACGTAACTCCATGTGACGTTCACGATGAAGTAGAGAGTGAAATTGCGCTCGGACTTAGGGCCGATAACAAGCAATTTGTTTTATAAGATAAAACGCCCGGCGCTGCGTTATATGAACAGTGATTGCGCGCGACTTGTATTGCAAGCGTACTTTAATCAGGGGGGCAGGTCATAAATAGAATAAAGGTCCGCGCATAAAGTTGTGCTATCGAAACTTGGATACATCGCGTAATTGAAACGAACAGAAGTTCGCTTAAGTTACGCTAGGGACTGTGAAGGAATTCTAGGGCATGTGAAGGTTGCCTGTATAAATCAAGGTGAAGTATTAAGCTCTGCTTGGAAGGCGAAGTTGGGAACATGACCGTCTGAGAATAATCCGCTTTCCAGAGGACGACGCTGCTGCTCCCCCATACAAAAAAAATGTTCGTTACAGACAGAGTCTACGGACGTAGATAATCTACCGACGATGTGCGTTCTTCGTTTCAAACCTGTCAGATGAGCACCTTAGTCATTTTCTATCAGCTCCTTTAGTCCTGTACCAGCTAGTTAGTGTTCCTGAGGTACAGGAAAAACCAACAGATGCTTTAAATGAAGACAAGCACAAAAATTGAGCTGGCCCAGTACAAAAAAAAAAAAAATATTTTCGAGTCGTGTGGAACATTTCGGTGATATGTTGCAGCGATTTGAATTTGGTTCGTTCCGGAAACATTTCCCACATTTAAAAGTTACAACATGAAATTACCAGCGATTTTTGTTCACACCTCACAAGCAATGCTTCCTCCGTTGTGTTTATATATGCCTGTTTACGTTGATAATCGCTTTCGATAACATAGCTGTTGGCCAGAAAATTGTTTATTCCGAAGGGAGCCTAATTGTTTAATTAGCACCGTAACCTCTGGTCTCAGTGTTCGTCGCTTATACGACGTCCAGAAATAAGGGTTCATTACGCAAAAAAAATTATGAATTCTCTTCCCCTTTATTTCTTTTTGTTCTAGAAGATGGATTGCTGCTCGCTTAAAATGCTCGTCGTAGCAAATTGCTCTTCCTTCTCCCCTCTCTTTCTCCTCCTCAATTTTTGCTTCCTTTTACTTCATCGTTTTCTCGGTACTTCAGAATTTCTTCTTTTCTTTAATTTATTTCGTTTTTATCGTTTTTTTTTCTTCTCTTCAATTTTCCGAGTGCGTTAGGCAAGACTATAGGAGCAGAAGAAGCAGCGGCAGCGCTGTACTCGGTGAAACAACGGCTCGCCTTCGAGCCGAGATATTCTGCGCGGCGTAGCCGCGTCAAAAAACTGCGGCGATTCTGACGGCTGCGTAATGAAGGTATTAATCTCGGCGCGTGATCGTTAGCCGCGAAGTTGCCGCTCATTTTTCATCTTTCCCGCGCTTCGTCCGTCGCTCCACGGTGTATAACTGCGCCGCGGTGGCAGTGCGGACGCTTCGGTGTTTTTCGCGCAATTTTTGTTTTAGTCGAGTATACATGCAACAACGAGCGCGCTAACTCACGCGCTCACGAACACTTTCTGATAAACCGAGTAGCGGCGAACAAGGAAAAAGAAAATAAACTGTTCGTCAAAAAGGCAATGAGAGAGACAAAAAATTGGGAGGACGCTTAAGCTTCGCCTTTAAGAGTGGAACGCGATAGCATTCGATTATCATTGGCTGCTTATGAGGCTTTTTTCTCGTATATTCAAATTACAATCCGACGTCTGTAGGTTGTGGTTAAGTCGTAATTTGCGAGTTTTATGACGGATTTTGCTTTGAGAAATTCAATTTTTGTTCACTAACGGCTTACGGCCACGCGAAAGGCCTGCCCGGTCGGGGTGGTTCGGAATGATGTAGTTCGGCATGATTATTTCCGCCAACGACGCCGGCGGAAGACGCCAGATTTTCTGCGACGCGGGGCCCTTAACGCTGTCGCGTTAAAACATTCTGGGGTTTTACGTGTCAGAAACCACGATCTAATTATGAGGCACACCGTAGTGGGGAACTCCGGAATAATTTCGACCAGCGGGGGTTCTTTACCGTGCACCCAATGCATGGTACACAGGTGTTCTTGCATTTCGCCCCCATCGAAATGCGGCCGCCGCGGCCGGGATTCGATCCCGCGACCTCATGCTTGGCGGCGTAACGCCAAAGCCACTAAGGAACCACGGCGGATAGAGGGCGAACGAAAAAGAAAGAACGGAAATAGAACAAAGAAACGAACTAACGAAAGAAAGTGGCTGAATGAATGAAATAACGAATAACTTAAGTAAGAATGAATGAATAAATGAATGATTGATTGAATGAATGAATGAATGAAGGAAGGAAAACTAAAGAATGAATCAATTAAGGAAGGAAAGAGAGAGAGAGAGAGAGAATAAAAGAAAGAAGAAAGAAAGAACTGGGCGTGTCGATTCTCAGTTACGGCGGCCACATTTCGATGCGAGCGATACGCAAAGACACTCGTGCGCTTAGATTTATGTGCACGTTAAAGAATCCCCGGTGGTCGCAATTTATCCGGAGCCCCCTTCACAACGGCGTCCCTCATAAACGAGTGGGCAGTTTGGGGACATTAAGCGCCACAATTTTATCATTATTTTATCGAAAGAAGAAAGAAAGAGAAAGAAAGAAAGAAAGAAAGAAAGAAAGAAAGAAAGGAGTTTTTAGGAACGAGAGGAAGACAAAGGCGTACGAAGCGACACGCCAAGCTTTCTCGCCAGCGGCGAGACCAAATCTTTGTTCTCACAACATTCAGAGGGACGACGAGCGACGCAAGAGCACGAATGGAACCGAGCAGAAGAACTCGCTTGTGTTTCAGTTCTGCAAAAGAAAAAAAAAAAAAAAAAAAAAAACGTCGCCAGCGAACCTAGAAAAGAGAGAAAGAGAGAAAGGAAAGAAAACAGCGCGCGGTTGTTTATTGTTTTTCTTTATCTATATCGCACGCGAAAGCGTAACGCAAGCACGTCATGGCCGCTTCGGGATCGTTATAACTCTATTCCCGAGCATTAGAGGTTTCGCGCGAAAGATGCATGCGAGCGGGCTTCCATTGTGCCGAGGTTGAAAAGAATCTACAAGGGAAAGAAAGAAAGAAAGAAAGAAAGAAAGAAAGAAAGAAAGAAAGAAAGAAAGAAAGAAGAAAGAAAGAAAGAAAGAAGCTTTCTTTTAACAGCGGGCATGGGGGGAGCGATAGCGGTGGAGAGCGTAGTTGAGAACCGAAAAGGAACAGACGAGCGCGCGAGAAACCCCTGACAACGAAGCGAACAAAGAAAAATGGAACAATAACAAGAACGAGAACAAAATTAGCAGTTACACGCAGTGCACTGAAGATGCAAAAAAGGCCCGCATCAGCTCGCTAGAGAGCCAGCTCGCAGGCCCGTCATAATGGCGATTAATAATGGCGCTGGCGTGAGCGCGGAGCAGACGAAACTGCAAGCGGCAAATAAAAAAACATAACAGGGGGGGAAACGCGGTGGAGCAGACGACGAGGGAGATGGATGCTGCGGACGGTTGGCATGGCGACGCCGGGTGACGTCACCGCGCGCATGCGCGTTCGCGGCGGTGATGTAGTCGTCTGCGACGACGTCGAGGAGGTTTCATCTTCATTTCGTTGTTTTCTTCTATTCATCTCTCTAGAGCCTCGCTTTCGCCAGCTAGCGAGCGCCGTCTTTCCCGATGCCCGCCGGTTCCCCCACTATTTCGCGGAGTCGTCGTTCTGAATGCCGCCTTGTTTTCGTTAATTGGTTTAATTAAAACGGTCCGATGTACTGGCGCACAGGGCGGCCCGCTTCGATCTGCCCGTCTAGTCTTAGAGGATTTCGAGAGGCAGTATATACGATGCCGCGCTGATTTCACCACGAGAGAGAGAGAGAGACGAAAAAAATGCGCTTTCTGGTTTAATGAATCATGAAACGTCGGGGGCTGGGGGATTCGACTACGAGCTGAAAATCGGCTTTCATATCGCGATTGGTCATTTTGGACTACCCTTGTTTATTCCAACTTATGCGTCTCCGTCGAGAGTCGCTTCTTGTGAGCGCTGTAAATTTAATACGACGGGGATATTGAGGTATCAGCCTACTAGATCGTGATTGCATCAAGAGAAAAGAGTTAAAACTCTAGGATGTGTTTCTTTTTTCACTGCTGCATTCTTTATAGACATATTCAGCAAGTATTACCGTATGTAACCGCCCAATCCACCGCGTGCTGTGAAAAAGCTGTCAAAAAATGCAGGGACGTGCTGGTGCGTGAAAGGAAATTTATGTTAGTAAATATGTAAACAGTGAAAATTTAGGATGAGGGCAATCTACAGTGCGTTTTCGTCTGAGCAGAGGTATATCTGTGCAGTCATGTGGAAAACTAACGTTATTTAGCGGTGTTAACATACAAAACGAAAACCCGGAAATCTGGAACACTAGGAAAGATTAACTTAAACAGAAAAGAACTCCAACTCAACAGTTAAGATTTAACCTTTATCAAGGCTACCGACCAGTGCTTATCATTCGTTCTATCGTGGCATATTGGAGAGAAGTTCTCGGAGTTTCTATGATCTCGGTTCTTCGTGTTTACACGCATCCCTTCTCCCTATGACAAAAGAAGAGGTAAATGTCATTTTCAAACCTGACCTCGCACCTCATTTAAATAAAGTCATTGGACAAAGTAGCAGTCTTCCAGTTCGCAATGATCCAAAGCCCTTCTTTTCTCTGCAAAATTTCTTAAGGGCATAAGATGAAAAAAAAAAGAAGATCTTGTGACTCAGTATTCTGAACGAAAAAGAATCCTTAGTTCCTACAAACCTGTAATGCTCAAGTTAAATTTCCACATCAAATAAAATTGGAACTGAATTGTTCACCTTTATTTCTGGCCATTCATGGAAGGTACGTTCGTACAAGGACAGTGAAGCATTGTCGGCGTTGTAGCTTATTTAGCGCAGTAATAATTTAATCAGTAATTGGTTTTCTGAAGTATCTACAACTGAAAAACTCTGTCTATGTAGCGCATCAGGAACTCTGTTATACTCTGTGCGTTAAGCCTAAATTAGAATTTTGAAGTATCAAAACAGCGTAGCACGCATGAAACGTTGGGCATTACGGGCATTACGCATCATAGTACGTCACACAACCCGCGTAAATAATCGAACGTATTAGTCGACTTCTTCAAGCCTCAAAACGGCACTCATGCGCCCAGCTGCATTTTCAGCCTATTTTATTTTGGCCACGAAAGCTGCTGGAAGCTGCATCCTCCTAATATTGCTTGCCATCGCCTTACCCCATCAGCATTTCTTTTCTTTTTTTCGTAATAACGTCTCCGGAAGCTATTCAACATGCCACAGTATGCGACTGAGCGGAGCGCACTTCTATATCCACTACGCTTTCTCTAGGCTCGCCAATTAATTCTGAGTAAGCTCTTCTAGAAGCCTCGGAAGATGGCGGGAGTAGGCTAAAAAAATCAGGAAGTTGTAAGGTTTTCTGTGCCAGAACCACGATCGGATAATGAGGTCCGCCGTAGTGAAGTGACTCCGGGTTAATCTTTACAATCTGGAGTTCTTTAACGTGTACCTTAATCCAAGTACACGGGCGTTTTTGCATTTCTTTCCCATCGCAATGCGGCCGCCCCGACTAGGAGTCGAACTCGTGACCTCGAGCTCCGCTGTACGACACCATAGACAGTTGATTATCGCAGCGGGTCGGTAACGGGCTAGCAGCAGCGGAAGCTGTTTCAGACTTATTCTATGACGGCAATGTCGATAGACGTCAGTGACTTGAGGACGTATAATGTTTGCCGTCGATTGCTATGAGCTGTGCATCTTGAAACTGTGATGTATGCGGATCGATAGCTCACGTATATAAACGCTTTTGTATAGTAACGTGCATGCATATAATGACGTGTGTAAATACGGTGTGTGTCTCCTTGTGCAGCTGTCAAGGATGCTAATCAAAACTTGGTTTGATCACCACAGTGCCTACCACCACGACCTTGGTTAACCTCCTTGCCTTTCTTACTTATCTCTCTCTCTCTGTCTCTGCATCATCATGCTCTTCCAGCTAACATGCCCACTGTTGCTCTCCTTAAGCGTTATTCGCCTTTCTTACAATATTGATTTCTTTATTGTTGAACGGAAGACACATCGCCCATTTTGCAGACGCTCCTCGAATCGATGTTCTCGGGCTTAAATATTATTTTTTTACAGCTTTATCTTAGCTGCTACTACGTTGGTAAACTGAACACCCATGGAGATGATGTTTCGTACATACCATGTTTTGTAATGTACCCTCAAAATAGGTTTTCAAATAAGACAACTTAACTGACGCCGAATTCACGTAACTTTTCACTCGTGAGTGCCGTTTCCGATTGGCTGCTCATTTTCTCAGGTAATATGCCCAACATCCATGTAACCTGGCAGTGGCTCTTACGAAGAGTTAATGTGTAAGAACGTTGTCGTGGATGCGGACCCTGGTGACTACATGACAAGCTGAATGTTTCGCAATGCGCAGACACATTGGCTTCAGAGATTCGCACTCCATCACTCGTCAGGGCATTTGAGCGGTGGCGTTTGCGTGCGAGCGCCATCTGCCGACAGGAAAGGACACTGCGGGACGGGCCCTCTTCCTCTCCAACACCACCGGAAATATTCCTAAGCTGGTCCCTCCATCTTTCGACTGCGGTGTGTACTTCATCACCGTTGCGGTTACCTCCGCGATTCGCGACGCCACCAAGCTCAGAGGCCACACTGGAGTGTTGCCCTTTACCTGTGCCATCGTCGATGAAAGCGCGATTTACATCTGTAAACATTTATCTGAAAAAACAACATTGCGTTTCGCACAGAACACGCGACATACTACACACATTCCAAGATACGAACCTTCAGACGCCGTACTAGCACATCTAAATGTTCGTTTCTTGTAGTACGACTGAGTGGAATGTGCTACCGCGGAAATTGTTTGATTGCTCAAATGTATTCAGCACTACAGGAAATATGCTTTGAAGTATATTTCCTTCTCATTCGTTTCCAGCAGCTTGTTTTTTTTTTCAGTCTTGTATGATTGCATGTTGTATTATGTTTATCATGATTATTATTGTTGTGTTGGAATACGATGTTGAATCATATAGTATAAATATTTGCTACTATTTTTCTTCTGTTGTGAATAATGTAAGGTTTCTACGTAGACGACGTAACTCCATTGGTTTATTGCTGCATTCTTAAGTGGGCTTTTCCTTAATTGACTTCTCTGGTGTCCCGTGGCCGCTGGCGATGTAAATCACTACTCTCCCGGCCGGCTGTCGTTGGCCTTACGCTGGTAATATGATAGCTCTTTTCCCACAGATGCCTCTTGAAATCTACCACCTGGTCCATTATATCACGCGATCTTCAACAGTCCTTGTTGCTCAGCTGCTTTAACTGCGAAGTACGGACCAGGTGAATTGAGCCTTTGAGTCGAGTCATTTTCTCATCAATATCATAGACATTGGGTCGATCTCTGGAACATTTGTGTTGTGCATGGCGACGATCAGGGTGCCTCTTCACTGCCATCCTGTATTTCTGTCTCTGCAGTAGACACTCGGGATGTTCCTTTAAAAGAAACGTGTCGACTAAGCCAAGCTCTCGGTCAGCCGGCAATTAAGGAATAGTACCCGGAGGCCGCTGGACTCCTGGACTGAGGGGACCACCCACCGCAGAGCGGGGGAGCTACCTACGCTCGCGTGCTCTTTTTATTAAAGTTTATTCTCTCTCTCTCTCTCTACCCGGAGGCAGCAGAGTGCGAGCTGCACCCAATGCCTGTGGTGTAAGACCTGTTATGGCGCGACACTGGCGCCTCCAAGGCCTTCTTCAAGCCTCCCTTGAACTATGGATATAACTTTATGTGCATTTTGAAGTGTCGAATCATGCTTTCGGCGAGATAATTAGCGCCTCAGAATGATAAGGTGCTGGGAGGCGAAACGCCATGTTTCTTTCACTAGCCCAGTTGCATGGCTTCTCACTTCTGAATGTTGGCCCATTGTCCACAACAATTACTTTGGTGTTCATGAAGAATTCACGCTCGAGAAGAGATCTGACACAGTTCGCGTCCTCTCTTTAGCGGACGCGAAAGCGGACGCGAACTGCGTCCGCTAAAGAGAGGACGCAGTTCAAAGAGGTCAGCTTTTGCGGCAGCGAAGTGCGTGCACTCATCAACGGCGACCAGAAAAGCTTGAGTTCTGACGCCTTTATCACTACTCTTGACCTCAGCGAAATCGGGATGAAAGACTTCGAATGAGATCGCTGAATATTCAAGGAGGACCATTCTGTTCACGCGAGGTTTGTATTTTGATTTGATCATTCAACACTCACGACACGTCTGGAAGTACTGTATGTGCTAAAGGAATGTTAAGTTTGGAGTGAAGCATCGTACATTATAAAATTTCCATACTGAATTCGCAGGCATTGTTTTACGCAATATTTATAACGGACACGGCGCACGGGCGCTATAACGTAAAATGATTCCAATCTCCTGACGTCAAATTTACGTAACTACCGACGCAAGCATCGGGCGGTGACCCGCAGCGTTGTCTGAACAACCCAATCAAACACTCTCCTCGTTTACAGGAGGTCACCTTTGTTCGCTTTCAAAACCAATAACATTGTCTACACTCAGCGGTATTTCTTATCTAATTGGTTGACAAGAGGCGATGAGCACGCTCTAGTGGAGAGGGTTTCGATGGGGCCAAGCCAGCACAGTGAAAATAGATAACCGCATGAAGAGGGTGGTGCCGGCTTCTCCGATTGGTCCGCTTCGCTTTACTTAGCTTGCGCTGGCTGGTCGAAAATCGCGGCGGCGTGCAACGGAAGGATAAGAATGCCGCTAAAACGGATCCTCAGCAAGGAAGAGTAGGCAGAGCGATGTCGTATGCATGCCGAAAGGGCTTGATAACGTTTTACTGCCACGCAAAAAGGTTTATCATGGGCAAATAAATACATGCTCCCTGGCAGGTGCGAGTAGCGAGGGCCTGAGCGATCGGCGGGCAGCCATCATCTATTCCTTTCCGAACAGGGCAGTCTGTGGCTATTCAGAAAAATTTTCAGTTTTGTTCGGCATATTAATGGATTCTTTTCGCGTACACGTTACGTTGACGTGGTGAGTTTTCGCGGTTTTGTGAGGTCGCGTGACAGACAGGCGAAGTGGACGTAGCCAGAAAACATTGGACCAATAGCAGAGCGCTAATGGTGAAAAGGCATCGAATCAGGAATGATTATTTTTCTTTTGTGCGGTTTAATCATGCATAAACAGTGTGTACACGTATCAGATGGGGAGATATGGCGGTTTTCATTACGTCGCGTGACAGACAGGCGAAGTCGGGAGTGGCCCGAAAATGTTTTGACCAATCGTGGAGGCTCATTTCAGAAATTGGAATCAAAACAGTTTGGAATCACTTTACGTTATAGCGCCCACATCTGCGTTGCAAAAGCAGTAACCCCTGCAACTCTATATAGCGTCGATACCCAAGCAGAAACTTTTCACGATTCACGCAATTTCGAGAAAGAGACTGCACTTTAGGCGTGACAGCAGAAAGTCACCGGTGCGTCACACGGAGGCTTAGTGGGCCACGCCGTCGTCCGAGCAGACTTAACGAGGGTTGTTTCTTACGTGACGAGTACGAGATGTAGGGTATACGGTACAGGGGGTTTATTTACATAGGCGACTGTATGTTGAGTGGAATGACCATGACGGCATGACATTTCTCTTACATTCCTTCCCAGGCAAGCACACAGCAGCTAGAACTTGCCCAGTTCTCGAACATCTGGTCTGAAAAGGCCAATGGATGTTTGCCCATTTCATGTGGCAACTGACAATGCATGCAACATGAGAGCAGCCACTCATTAACTTTTGTGGCACCAGAGGACTTGTTTTGCCTGTACTTTTCAGTAGGCCAGCAGCAATGCAAGCAAATGATGCCAGTTATTAGTACTGCACTTTGTAAAAAAGCAGTGTTGGTCGTTATAAACGTACCTGCAAGAAAGGCTAGATTGGTGCCTCAAAAAGACGGAGAAGTCGCAATTGCGTGTGGTTCAAGATGCTGAAACTTAGCAATGGTCTTACAGATCCTCGGAGTTAAGAGATGCACTGATTGCATCATGTATGCCTCGGACATTCTGAATGATGGAAAATTGGCGTGTATGTTTCGACATTAAAGCCATTGAAAGAAGCCACAACCATCGCTGGTGCCGATTCCTGTGCAACAATATCGACTCTGGTACGTATACTTGCGGACAAATTTCTGTGGCAATGAAGGAAAGCTACGGAGGCAAGGCATGCAGAAGCAAATGTCACATTCGAAAGTTTCTGTTGTACAGTAGAACCCGGATATATCAAACGCACATATAACGAATTTTTGTGTATATAGAACAGCTGTGAAATCCCCTTGAAAATTTCTCTATGAAATTTTTATTTGATATACCGAATTACCCATATCGAACTTTTTCGTGATCCCCTTCAGATTCGATATATCCGGGTTTGACTGTATTAAGCTGGGGAAAAGAAAATGTAAATGTTTTTGTTTTGTGTTTTTATCTGTCACGTTAGGGCTAATGCAATACCATTGCCGATTCAGTATATGTTAAAGAAAATGGCTGTCAGACGCTGCCGGTTTAGTATTTGCACAGTAGCTCCGCCCCCAGTAAACTTTCCCCTTCATTGCCACAGAAAGTTGTCCCCGGGTATACTGTGTGTCTACAAGACTCACTGTGTTCGGTCTTCAGACCACTGACTGCCGAACACCCTAGGTCTTATAATCTTATCTTGCACTGCGATTTCCTTCCATGTCAACACTGTGGAAGGACATTGAAACTCGCTGCGAAACTGAAATTTGCGTACCGCTAGCCGTTATGCCTGCTGCAATTCATGCAGCACCAGCAGCAGTACCTGCTTTTCCGTTGTGCCATTGCCCACAGCAGCATTTGGCAACTTACAATTAAGTAGCAGTTTCCTCCTCATAATACCGGCTGGTATGATAACAGACACGAAGTACTGGTAACAGACACGAAACGCACTCAAACCAGCTTAACATGCAATGATGGGACGGATATCCTAGACCATGGCCTCCCAATTTCAGCATGCTGCAGGTACGCTGAAAGTATCTAGGGAGATTTCAAATGCAGAATTTCGCAGATACTGCACTATCTACTCTGCATCCATGTCCAAAATTTATTGCAGCTGGCCTGTAACACCAGTGAGCATCGAAGTGTTGACAAGAAGATTCACTACAAAGGCTTCACAGGCTCAATTTTAATTTTCAGAACTGTACACTTCAAGCGACTGGGCCAACAATTGATTGTGTGGGAGGTAGATATAACAATCTTTTTCACATAGGCGAAAACAGTGCAAGAAACGTGCTATGAAAAAACATCCTTGCTATTTTATTCAGTTCCAGGGAATATCAGCGAGCAAATACATGTCATAGAAATGTACAGTAAATAAACACAGGTAGCTAAATTTACACAGGGCAGTGAACACTCATGTAGGACAAAAGGAACTGTGGCAAAACAGTCTGTTGAACACAACAGGCATGTGTGGTAGTGTTGTCTGAAGAGCGATCCAGAACCTGCCTTGAGAGGGGTACACTGCTCTAGTATCAGCATCATTCATGACAGCAGACAGGTAAAAAATATAAGAGCTTAGTGCCATGCCAGCACCAGATTTCAAATGATGTGCTCACAATAATAAGATTTAATGCCTTTAATTCACACCATGTGCTTTTTGTAATGGTACATTGATGCTGTTTTGCATTGTCCATGATGAGTCGCTTGAAATACCAAGAATATGTGAATAAGGAAAAGATATCAACAGAAATCCCCTGGAATACCAAAGAATTTGCCAAGTAACTAAGTGCCACAACTAAATATACGAGTGGATGAGTTGTACAGTGCAAACGTTGCAAGAGTTTCCGAAACAATTCGCAACCATCACTGCTGAGCATTCGACGAGCTTACTGAAGGATGCAACCAATTGCAAGAAACCAGTCAAACAATTCGTGGATGAATTGGAACTGCACCCCAGCCAGAATGACGTTAACTACCAGATGAAATGAGCGCAGCACACACGCGTACACACACTTAACACACACAAATGCGCGCGCGCACACACACACACACACACATTCACACACACAAATGCGCGCGCGCACACACACACACACATTCACACACACAAATGCGCACGCGCGCACACACACATTCACACACACAAATGCGCGCGCGCACACACACACCACACATTCCACACACAAATGCGCGCGCGCCACACACACACATTCCACACACCACAAAATGCGCGCGCCCAGACACACACATTCCCACACAAATGCGCGCGCACACACACACACCTTCACACACACAATGCGCGCGCGCGCACACACACACACATTCACACACACAAATGCGCGCGCACACACACACACACACACACATTCACACACACAAATGCGCGCACACACACACATTCACACACACAAATGCGCGCGCGCACACACACACACACACATTCACACACACAAATGCGCGCGCGCACACACACACACATTCACACACACAAATGCGCGCGCGCACACACACACACACACATTCACACACACAAATGCGCGCGCGCGCACACACACATTCACACACACAAATGCGCGCGCGCGCACACACACACACACGCAATTCGGCAACGCAAAGCAGCATCGGTGTACCATGGGAAGCCATTCAGAAGACAGGACTCTCGCTACTAACGGACCCGAACGAGCCAACCAGAACGGGTAACAGCAACTGCTGTGACACAACACCGGACCTAACACTAGGGCACAGGACGGGAAAAACATCGTGGAAGAACACGGGTGAAAACCTCGGCAGCGATCACTCACATCAACACAATTCGGCAACGCAAAGCAGCATCGGTGTACCATTACAAAAGCACAGAATGTCAATGAGCGTAAGAAGCCCTAGATCAACCCAATGCTAGATTCTGAGCAGTGTACCACTACGATGAGCTAGAACAGCATGTTACCTGGGATTTTTCGGTACTCGAGTCATACGGTCACAGCCACTGAACAACGTGCGACTTCATCGGAGTGGCCGTCATACTGCTATAGGGTGGAACGAACCACTCCAACCGGGATGTTAGATGAACATTCATGTCACGCGACGTCGTACTGTTTCTTGGGACTTCATAGTTGTGTGGCGTCGTCGAGGCAGCGAAGAACGTTTCCTGCAGCACGACGTTTTCGGGAGCAGCAATGCGATGAGCGGCGAGAGAAACGCCTGTCTCCCTACGGTCTGCGCTTGGTGTCGTTGCCTACTACGCTGGTGGGACAGACCTTGATGGGCGGCAGATATCAATACAGGGGTTGCAGACTGAAACAACAAACAGGCATCTTGTTAATTACCTGTCAGCACACCGTCACAGTAGGAGTCGGAACAATTGGATATACTTACGTGCAGTCGACGTACTGCAGCACGGAGATTGCAGGCATCTTCATTCACCAGGACACCAATAGCAGTGAGGCAGGAACAGAAGTGACGCGATCAGCCGTGGGACGACAGGTGCTGAACATCATCTGTGCGAGACACGGCCGGCTGCAGGAAAATCCGTCGCGTGCGTCTGGCACCAAAGGATGCAGACTGAAATGACAAACAGGCCTCTTATTAATAACCTGTTAGCACACCGTCACAGCATGGGCTGGAAGAACTTGATATACTTACGTGCAATGGACGTTCTGCAGGGCATGGATTGCAGGCATCTTCATTCACCAGGACACCAGTAGCAGTGAGGCAGGAACAGAAGTGACGCGATCAGCCGTGGGACGACAGGTGCTGAACATCATCTGTGCGAGACACGGCCGGCTGCAGGAACATGTGCCAAGGGCCGAGGCACAGGTTGCAGATCTGAAACTAAAAAAAAGGGGGGGGGGGGCACTTGCTAAAGGACGAAAGTAACCAGAAAGCACGTACTCACCATGACAAGCGTCATCGCGCTGGCGTGGGCGATGGGACTAGTCCACTATGGTTGGCTTGTCAAGCGACGAAAGCACGGCGCGACACAGCAATAGGGACGAGAACATATGGAAGACAAAAAAAAAAAGAAAATGCGGCCACCCACCACCGTCTTCGCCGCAGCGCGCCGCGCTGCAGACCGTAGGCAACGTCCGTTCTTCTTCTGTTTTGCTGGAAGAAACCTGACGCTAATTAATTCCGGGTGCAATTTACTTCCACATTTCGCGCGCGCCGACACGCGAAATTATGACCGGGAAGCAATAGCACTCGGAATGGGCCGACGTCCGTGTCGCAAACGAGAGAGGACCCCTGCCAGCTGGAGCCTGCGCAGCGCGAGCTACCCTTCCTAGTGTTAGCTAAGCCTAAAGCTACAATCGCCCCGCCCAGTCCTCTCCGCTTCCGTCACGACGACGACCCAATGTGGCAGCGGCCTTCTCTTGCCAATCAGTCTAAAACGATTAACATTGCCAATTAGTTGATTTAATGGCCGCGCCACCCTCGCAAGCTATAGAATCCCACCTGGTGAATATAACTGCCGAAGATCGAACGTAGCGACGAAGGCTGCTCCGTTGTCCCTCGGAGAAGTGCCACGGTCACTTGGTTGCGTTGTCCCCCGGAGTAGCGACACGGTCACTTAGTTGCTCGGGATTCACCTACGGTTAGGAAGACGAAAAAAAAAAATGCATGGCAATGGCAAGAGAGACGTGAAACGTACCGTATTTGCACGCAAATACCGTGAGGGGGGGGGGGGGGGGGGGTTGTCTCGGATAGTATGAACTGCCGCCGCAGAATAAAGCAAAAGGACAGGCTCTGGCACTGTCGGCGTGAACGGCGTCGTCCATTGCGACACCCACTACGATTATCGGACAAACAACGGCTCAGGAATGCCCGCGACACAATCGAACGGTAAGGCCTTTCACGGATTGCGCGACGATCCACCGTGCGACATTGAAGACCTGCACAACCGCGTCTATCGTCTTGCTCAGAGTTGCGCTAATTACGCCGCTACCGCATTGATGCAGCACCAACAGCGCTCTTTATCAGGAGAAGACTACGCAAAATACATGGGCAGTTAATATATTCATCGTGAGCAGGCGAAATGAAAGTAAAAAAGCGAACGTTATATTCGTTTGACGAACCCAAATATAAGGTGACGCGCGTTTCGTGGCCAGAAATGTCGAGGGAAAAAATAAAGAAAACGCGTTATATGCGTGCAAATACGGTAATTACGCAGCAACACCTAAACTAGGAAATGGCCATCGTGTAGACAGAACAGCAAGGAATGAATATAGCCGCGTCACCCTAAGCTATATACATATAGGGGCCCACCTTGTAGGTTAGCTGGGAGGCACGTGGCGACGACAGTTGCTTGCAGAAGTTGAGGTCATAACTGGAGTAGCCGGGACGCAAAGCTTCGAGCACGCCTCACAGCTTAGAAACCGGCGGTGAAAGGAGTCGGTGAAGTGGTAGACATGGCGTCTAAAGTCGTCAATCGCTGGTTCAGCTGACACGGGCGACGTATAGCAGGTATAGCGTCAAATTCGGTATGACGGGCGGGCCGCCCGGCGGCCGCTTCTTATATGTATATTTCCCTGACGATTATCAGCTGTTTGCGCATGCGCTACCGCGCGTAGGCGTCTTTCCTTCGTGTGCCGTAGACGTTATCGCCGAGATCAACTCGGCGCAATCGCGATGGTGCAAGAAAATATACGAAGAACCGAAGGAAAATGATCGCTGCCCCCCCCCCCCCCCCCTCCCCCCACCCCCCCCGCCCTTAAAAAAAAAAAAAAAAAAGAAAGAAGCACGCCTTCCGTAAGCCCCTGGTTTGGGAATGTTCCAGAAGCGTCTACCATAGCGAAAGGAATTCAACAAGAGGGGACACTCAGCAAAAACTGGCAACAGGAAACACGTCACCATACGTCACGCTATAGTATTTATGCCGAACGTTAGCTGCCGCGAGCATCGAAAAAATAAAGTGGTATTACGTTAACAGACATTGATTTATTCTTGAAATTCTTTGCCGCGAAAACTGAAACGTTTTGCGTATAAATGAACCTAAACTTTGCGACTTATTTTTCTTGCCTTACCTAGCGACAGGCCAATGACGCGGCAGATGCATGCGTTATCCGCCAGACACTCCTCCGAGGCGAGCGAGGGTGGCTGGGCGCGCGTCTGAGCACTCGCCCGCGGCGACCCGTCTCTCCTTTTTTTTTTTTTTTTTAATGTTGCCTGGTTTATTGGGCTCCTGGCGTATTCTTGCGTTCCTTCTGCACTGGGACAAGACACCACTGCACTATGGACTACGGCAAGGTGAGAAATTTTGATTCACAGTCTACGACGCAATTAGGCTTACGGCACGGGACCGAGACTTAAGACGCAGTTAGCGAAAAGAGTTCGGCCGTCCTGGCGCAGTTAATTCGAGTTAACAAATCGTGCTGGGACATGGTTCCGACGCTTCCTAGGAGATTATTGTAACTTATTTCGGTTCTGTTGAGGCACACTGGCCGCACAGCGCGCCGTGACGCAGTTAGCGAGAACCAACTCGGTCGTGGTGCGCAGTGCATGTAGTGCTTCTTACTTGGAGAAGTTTGTGCCGCTTTCTCTGACGCCAGACATTACTAAAGAGTAATTTCGTTACTTTTTGGGGTACGTTTGAGGCACGCTGACCGCACAGGGCGCCGGCAGGCGCCGTGACGCAGTTAGCGAGAACCAACTCGGTCGTGGTGCGCAGTGTAGTGCATGTTACCAGAAGGTAGTGCCGCTTTCTCTGACGCCAGACATTGCTGAAAAGTAATTTCGTTAGTTTTTGGGGTACTTTTGAGGCACGCTGGCCGCACAGCGCGCTGTGGCGCAGTTAGCGATAAGCAGCTCGGCCGTGGTGACAATTTTGACGTGTAATGAATCTTAGAGGGAAAAGTTCGTGACGTTTTTTGTGGCCACGCAACAACATATACCTTCTTTCGGTACCCACGCCTGTCGAAAACGCGATGGGCGATTGCCAAGAATGATAACATGGCAGTGTGTTGCTGGTGCCGGCAGAACGCGCGAAAGATAACGCCGCAGAACATATCAGAAACATGTAATTCGAAAATTCCGTCTTCTAAAGGACTGAAAACAGTCTTTGCACCCACGCATTTGTCTTGAGTGCGAGTAGAAGGCATTCTGCGAACGTCTAGCATGGTCCGGCTGGGGGCCTCTGTTACGTCCGTCTCTGTGTATGTGGCGTAACGTCGTGTCGCCCGAGGCCAAGTTTTCGAAACGCGAAGTCGCCCGTGTAATTGTGCTGCTAAAGTGCAGGAAATAATGCCCAGAAATGGGGGAATGCTTGCATAGAAATCATGTTTTTATATTTTATGGTATTGTTTGGGTAAGAGTCGGGGGTATTTTCTACGCCATGTATGTAAAAGCGAATTTCTTTCGTTTGTAACGGCGCCCATTTACCGCTTTCGCACGTTTCGCCTCTACACGCAGTATTCCTATATCTAAATACCAAATGACACATGCTTGTAACATGCTGTTAGATGCTTGTAACATGCTTGTAATTTACTATTTTTCAGCTGATGCCGTCCGGTGGAGCTTCATGCGGGAACTACTGCTTACTTGGGGTCACAACGTTAGATGAACGCACAAAAATCGCGGAACGAGCTTTTATGTAGAGCAAAATAAACATTTCCTCATTTCACAAGGAGTCTTGCGTCTACTTTGTGAAATTGCACGTGGCACAGATTTGATGGGACTTGACAAGATCGTTCGGAATTATTTTTACCAAATAATAAACCGATTCCGCACGAAGACCGTGCGTGGTCGGGCAAAAAAAAAAGAAAAAAAAAGAAAAAAACGCAACCGGCATACTATAGCTAAGCGTTCAAAATACGCGCGCCCTATACCGAAACCGGAAGTGATCTTTGCCGACTGCTTGGCGCGCTGCTGTCAATTCCCCCGCTGGGCTCTATGTGAGTGTCCCCTCTTGTTCAATTTATTTCTCTATGGTATTGCTAAATTGCGATAATACGTGGTTAACGATACGCGGCGCTCGCGCGTTTGGTTGCGCAGTCTTCTATGCTTGAAACGCCGCGCAGGGTGCGCTCATGTTGTCATACGCGGCTTTATCTCGACATTTCTTTTGGCCCGTTTTTCTTGCGCTTTCCTTGCTATCTCCTTCCCTCCTATCTCTCCCTGTCATCTTTGTGTTCCCTTTTCCCATTCCCCCGGTGTAGGGTAGCCAACCGGACGTTATTCTGGTGAACCTCCCAGCGTTCTGCCGTTCTCTTGCTTCCTTCATTCCTTCCTTCCTGCTATCTCCGTTCACTGACTGCGATCGAGCAAACTCGGGTAAAACTCGTGCGAACGAGAAACTCGGCGCATCCTGCATAGCACCCCAGGCCACTATGAAGCATTGCATGGTATATAATCGCTTGGCTCTTGATCTTAACCGCAAACCTTTTCTTTCAGGTGATTGCTATACTTACATGAAGCGCAGTCGTGTTAAGAGCCATCTAGAATGCTTTTTTTCGGTGGCTGTTTCGGAGAAATGTAAAAGTAGCAGCAATTTTTTCGTAAGACTATGCGCGCCTAACTCTTCTTTTTACGCATTAATGCAATACCGACATTTGAGTGGAACAATCAACAGAGTAATAAAAAGCTTGATGAAAGCTTCGCAGGCACTATCCTATTGTAACATACTGATTTATATATAAAGTTGACACCAAATACCAGCATTGCTGTTCCGTGTAAAACGAAATGTCCCTCATAACTACACTTAAATCTCGTTACAACGAAGTCGAACGGGCGCCGATTTTTTTCGTTATAACCATTAGTTAGTTATAGCGACTGAGCTAATTATTATACGGCTAATTATTGTATGCGAGGGTGTACTCACTACAGGTAAGTCATCGCGGAGGTATTAGCTCCCGTCGAAGCCGAGTGGCTGCGTTTACAGTAAAGTGCTAATAGAAAAAACGGCGAAAAACTTGGATCAAACACAAAAACACAGGAACTGATTTTATTGCGCTCGACGCTTGCCGCATATCCTTTGATGTAGATGGCGCGAAAAAGTTTGTGATGCTTCGCTGCTGCATCTTCTTCAAGCGAAGGACCGCCTTCTCAGCAGCAGCTGCTATCTCGAGTTCGTACCCGCCAAAGTTTCTGGCTTTTCTGTGGAGTAGTGCCCCCCTCACGGGCACATGAGCAGCCCGTGCAACCAAAAACCACTTGAACAGCGCCACTGCTTCAATGGTAGGAGACCGAAGCTTCTTCCGCGTACCTTTCAGGCCGCGTGCAAACCTTGCACCACACGGTCATAGGCTTCGTACCCAATATTTCTACTCAAGACGCCATGCTTCCTGTTTGCCAAGACGTGTATTAGCGCCCCAGTACAGCAAAAGCGCACACCTACATCGTGGGCATAGCTATCAGATGTGCCTATGACAGCGTTTCTCACGGGGGAATCCTGGAGAAGCTGATACATTAATTTTTTTATCCGATCGACACGTGCAGATGAAGGTACAGCACCATTTCACACCCCCACATCCACTATCAAAAGGCGTACCATAGGGCTCCATTTTGTCCCCCACATGACTAAATTCGCTCTGAAAGAACTCCCCAAACATTTGGAACAGGTACCTATCACTTGAAACACACTCTATATGCCGACAATATAATTATGCGGTGCTACACTAGATCTCCAGCTCCACAAAAGTGCACCCTGGGATCCCCCCCCCCCCCCCCCCTTCCCCAAGCAGGCATTGACGTCGTACTCGACTAGACGAAACCTGTAGGGCTTTCCTATACCTAGTGGTCACAAATACCTAGCAGTCACGAACGGACGCGGGCCTAAAGCCGAGGAAGCCCGTGCAGAAATATATTTACAAACAGCCGGTCGGCCCATTTTTTGAGAGCCACACATTCGAATTATAGGATTCTGGCTTGAGGATGACGGTAAATGGAATGTCTGGCACCAAAGGCTCACTAAACAAGTTCAGGAAGTCAAAGAGATGTTATCCCGAATTGCTCACGAGCATCGAGGTGTGCTGAAAAACACTCGGAAAACAAACTAAACGCTGCTACCGTACCGTACGCAGTGGTTCCCACGATTCGCCTTTAACGATAGAGTGAGTTCAACCGTCATTTCTAACACGCTGAAGGAACGGTGTGACATGCAAAGACAAGTACCAGTTCCCCATCTCCAAAAGTCAGCCCATGGAAGGAAAATTCTTCATGATCTAGGATACCAGATACAACACCTACATGTCCTGCCTCTAGCAACGCCTCCATGGGACGTTATTGCTGCTATAAAAATCTTATCCCATACCTCAAAAAAATAGACCCCACATGCCACCATGACAGAAGAGCAGACAACGCGTAACGTCTGGGTCCTAGACACCTTCTGCCGACCAAACCATTACCTTCTATACAAATGCTTAATTCCAAGACGGTCAAGCTAATACGGCTACATCCTCTAATGACATCTGTGTCATTCGAAATCATCATATATGTTCCAACTCCGTTGGAAGCGAAGTTTTTGGCCATTTGAGAAACGATTGCGGTACCAAGCCGCGCTACATATCATCATCAGCAGCACCATATTTTTATGTCCGTTGCTGGACGAAGGCCTCTCCGAGAGATTTGCAGTTACCCCTGACTTGCGTTAGCCGATTCCAACTCGCACTTGCAAATTTCCTAATTTCATCACCCCACCTAATTTCCTGCCGTCCTCGACTGTGCTTCCTACCACTTGGCGTCCATTCTGTATCTCTAACGGTCCACCGGTTATGTGCCCTGCATTACATGGCCTGCCCAGCTCCATCTTTTTCGCTTAATGTCCAGGGACAGAGCAGTACACGCTGTTAACCAGCGGGGTACGCAGGATAACCTGAAATGTAACAATAAAGATTGATTGATTGATTGATTATTAGTTGGACGCGAGGGTTCTCTTAATCGTTGATCGGTAAGGAATAACTACATTGCATTCTAAAGGAACTAGGCTCAGCAACCAGTAGTGGGTTCTGAAAACTTTGTTCTTTGTTGTTCTTGTGCGTGCGCCAAAACTACTCGAATAAGAGCAAATATTTTGAAATTCTTGACCTTACTCAGACGTGCATGCTTCGAAGTTATCACGATGAGGTTATTGGAAGCTTGCTCTTAATTTTTTCTATAGTAATCGTCAAAATTTTTCCGTCGTATGAACAAGAACTATTTTTAGAGAATAGCAGTCTAAATTGAATTAGTGTGGTTGTTTGAGGTCCCTTCAGCCCTTTCTGATTTGAATTTGGGTTTTGAAGCATCAAGTTCATATTCTGTGCAACTCGACAAGGAATCAAAGCGAAAAATGGGATTAAAGTTCCCAAAGCGGTTTTTCATGACATGCGAGAGTCGTCTGTCACAAGTTCAGCATACCGTAGGAACCTTTTGGAACTCTTTTGGAACTGCAAACTTTAAACACTTTCGTAAAGCACGGGCTCAAATTAGTCAAAGATTGTTTTCATGCCGTGCCTCAGACGCTTCAGTTTACACGATTTAGATGGCAGGCTTCTAAGATGCAGCTCAGATGTCTAATCTCGGCATATGGCAACGTACGTGCCGACATTTTTCTTTTTCGAAATTTCAAATTTCAATGAGAACTATATAGGCGATCTGCAGCACCAAGTCAGCATAAATGTTGTGATTAGCATTGCCGGCGGTCTGATTTCGCAGAGCAGTTTCGGCTTGCCTTTTTTTTATCATGTCGGATATTTCTTGTTAAGCATTGTAATTCCTGCACGATACACTGGACAAAACGGTTTAAATATGCTGTTGCGAGGAATGCGAAACGGCGTGTAGTAATACGCGCAGCGCCGCAGCATATGATATCCCTGAATCATATTGCTATTGGATATATGGCAGCACCCACGTTGATACGTTCCCACTTTCTTCGATCTCAGAGAATTGTTTCATGAATCTGTAGTGCAGATGTTTGCTAGGCATTTTTCGCAATGAGTTTTTGCTTGCGCTGAGGAGACTTCTTCTTGTCATCCCGTTGTTCGCGCCTCATATCGACGAAAACGGTAGCTAAACTGGTGGCTGTTTTCCAGTTTCGACGAATGAGGGCGCCTGCGCTGGCGATTTCATCGATGGCAGTCTCGAAGTCCGTGCTCGACGTAAGCATGGAAGAAGAAAAGCGTATGGCTTCGGAGGCCTTTCCAATCTCTAAGCTATGTTTAATGTCTCTCGGTTGACATTTTACCCGATAGAGGGCAAGTCAATGTTCAACGGCGGCAGGCTCGGATGCTGGTTCTCTCATCTCTCTGACGCTGTAATGAGCTTTGTGGGAGAATCGCTTATGGCATCCTCGGCAAATCGCACCGGTGGGAACGGGATAGCTGACTCATCCAATCATCCTCGCACCATGCAGGTCGCACCGGTGCGATTTGTCGAGGATGCCATTAGCGATCGTTCAGCAGCGATGGTAATCTCGGAGGCTGTGCATCACATGCCTCGCTTTGCACTGTGCTCGGCAGATGGCGGAAGCGCTTTCGAGAAGCGCAGAGAGAGAGAGAGAGAGATAAAAATATTCATAGTGAGATGGGGCGTCTTCCTCGTAGGGTGGATTGGCTCGCGCCACTACGCATAATGATATGGGCATGTTTTTGTTAGCATGCCGCAGTACTACTCATCTAGAGAGAAATAAGGGCCAAGGCGATGGGCACACATGTTGGGTTTTGAAGTTAGTGGGTCGTAGGTGAATGAATATCAAGTGGAGGATGGCAGCGTAAAATACCAGAACAGCCGGGTTTTCCTATGGGGAACGGAATGCGAAAAAACGTTCAGTTACGTAGATTAGGGTACACGTTAGGTAACCCTAGATTGTATAAAACATCTAGGAGTCCCCTTCTACCGCGTCACTCACAGCACGTTCATTGCTTAAAACCCACTTTGGGTTTTTGATTTCCAACCGCAATACATTTCGCCGCATTTTTTTTAGAGTTTTGTATATCTCGAGACCCGTGCTAGGAAGCAAGGTAGTCTGCAGCAAATTATGCTTTGAATACACTGGCTGGCCCCGTAACATGTATATTGAAATGATAGTTTGTGAAATTTGTTACAGTAATAATCGTATTTTCGATTATCGCGCAAATTTAATTGTCCGGTGCAGCGATGCCTGCTTGGTAAATGTTAACTTATTACGTTGAATTCTTATATTTATTGATCACTGACATTTGTTGTTGAAGCGCGTGGTTCAACCATAACTGGCTTAGGGGACGTTAATATTTTTTCCTAGACACCTTCCTCTGTAACACCCGCCGCGGTGGCTTAGCGGCTATGGTGTTGGGCTGCTGAGCTCGAGGTCGCGTGATCGAATCCCGGCCACGGTGGTCGCATTTAGATAGGGCGAAATGCAAAAAGACCCGTGTCCCGTGCATTGCTCGCATGGTAAAGATCCCGTGTTGGTCAAAATTGATCAGGAGTCCTCCACTAGGGCGTGCCTCATAATCAAATTGTGGTTTTGGCACGTAAAACCCCAGAATTCAATTCAATTCTTTCTCTGTAACCTTTTCTTACAGCATTTATTCCCATTCGCATGCACGGTGGTGTATATGAAATAAACTTGTTAAGCGTGGCATCTGCTGGGTTTTCTGTTGTAGCGTTTCTGGAAACCTTGGAGCGACATTTCAGTTATGCGTAGTTTAGCAAATCAGTTACTAATTATTATTTACTATACACAGTAATTTTATTAAAAAATGTTATAGCATCTTTATGTACGAATGTGCTTTTTATGGCCACAAATAAACGCGTACACAACCACTTACACCTGCCTCCATTACTTACGTAACGTGCGGCATATGCTGTGTTATTTGTAAGTAGGATGAAAGAGGGTCCAACTGGACAAGTTGTAAGCCAGTACGCCTCCAAATTCTCAATTTCACGCATGTAGAAAATAAAAATTTGCTTCAAAAGTTTATCAAATGAGATGAAGAAAAGATACTATAGTAAAGATGATGCTTAAGCACGCGCAAACACTAACGCATAAAAGAGGGGCGAAAAAAGTCGTAGCATATGCAACGAACGCGAGTCACCGCATTCATTAGTGCCTGTTATTTTTAGAACTTGTTCGGGTACTAATAAAGATGCCTATTGCGGCAATAAACGCTGTATTTCCAGGGCCACGGATTGGTCACGGTCCCAGTACCGCCCCAAGTGACATTGGATGATTTGCTCAGAGCCGTAAGTCTATTCACTTTTTATAGGTTCTATCGTTTTATTCAAAAGCTTGTTGTTCTTCGACAATACACTAATATGCACATTGTAGATGAGCACCGAAAGACGTAGCCACGTAATGTACTGCTTGAATTCTGCTCAGTTATCTATTTCTGTGACCCCGTGTAAGCATCTCAATGATACCCTATTTCTAATTCTATATTATTCCTTTTCGATAGCTCTCATTTCGGCCACACATTGTGTGCACATTGTACAAAAGAGAGACAAGAAATCGATGGGTCCCACTCCCACGCTTATGTGGGAATCCGTGTTAAGCGAAGGTTCCCGTGATGTTTGCGCCAATGGTAAAATATCGAAGGCAGATATTTTTGCCGGCATGCATACGAGTTCTGACATGCTTCTCTACAAAGGGATGGGGATTAAAACATTCCAGGGAGAGACCGGGAAAAGGAAGAAGAATGTGTCACAACAATGCACAATGTGCCATTATCAGTCATTGTTCGTGGCGGAAATGGTAAACAACATTTAGAAAGAAGAGACACATAGAAAAAGAACCAGCGATCTTTTGGTCCGTATCTTCTCTCTTACTCTTACTTTTCTGCGCCCCAAGCATTGGAGACTATGCACCAACAAGCCCACCATTGTACACTGTCATCATCAGCTGTATACTCGCGCACTCTCCAAGTCTCACGACGCTTTAGATGTGCATCGCAAATCGATCAATTGTGCCGAGGGCTAACTGTTCTTCGTTGTGTGTATGGGTATTCCTGTGTTTTTTTTTATTTCTTCGATTCCATTTCTATCTGTTCATCCGTCAGTCAACTTCTGCGCAAATATCCGGTGACGAAAGCTGTCCACAGCTCCATATTATCCCAGGAATCGAATGAAGTCGTAGTATGAAATCAGCAGCCCACGGTAGCAGCGCGCATAAAACGACAACACCGAAAGAGGTGGACAGGACAGCCACTGTTGGACAACCGACGTTCCGTGTCGTTTTCGTGAGCACTGCAGTCCGCGATACGCAGCTCGGACTCGCCCGGTTCGCCATCCTCGTTTGTACAAACCAACAGCGCGGCTGCGTTGTGTGGCGTCGGACGTCAACGAGCCGAGCAGATGGCCAAGGTCATTTCCCGGAGCCGACCTCCCGACCGCCGCTACCGAGAGGAGGCCGGGGAAAGGGATGCCACACACATCAAAGAGAGCGGAACTAAACAATCGACACGGCGATACGCTCGGCCATTGAAGTGCCGAGGTGGGTATTCCCCAGCCGCTACCCCCCCCTCCATGCCGAATTTCCTTCGCTCCCATCGTCTGTGCTCCCTCTCCTTTCTTTCCACCCTCCCTTATCCTCATTCACCGAAGCGCTACCTTAAACAATCCAAAGGACAAACCGCCGCCGCCGCTTGAGGGCGCGGCAGAGAATGAGGAACCGTGGGGAAGCGGGAGTCACCGAACGCCCGTATCCGGAGGCTAAGCCAATGGCGGAGCGGGCACTGGAGCCACGTGGGCAGGAGGGACGGCGATGCGGTGAAGCGTCACCGGAGAGGCGAGCACGCGGAAAGCTTCGGTGTGATGCACGGAAAGTTAACGCGTCTCTTATTTCGGGGTGCTCGGAGATCTGCCAGAACCGCATCGTAATAATGACGTTTTAAAGGGACTCTAGGAGAGTGACAGTAAGTCAGTTAAGATGCGTAAAATATTCATTGAAAGCTTTCTATTAGTTATGTATAGAGGGAAAAAAGTTGTCTTTAGCGTGAAAAAGTTTGGTGGCAAAGTTGTCGGTAGAGTGAAAAAAAAAAAAAAAAACGGCTCGCCAAGTTGAACGACTTTCTCACTGCGTTACTAACACTGATGGAAACATTGGCGGTGAATCGTCGAAAAGGAGCACCAACAAAGAGACGTTTAGTAAATATGAAGTCGCTTATATAGCTTCGCCTTGTTTGCTGTATCAGTTGCTCTGATTGGCATTTATCTGCGAAAAATATTTTTCGATATGTAGCATGTAGCGTAGTTATCTATACTTGTTTATATGGGGGGTATCTAAGCATGGTTTTAAGTAGCGCTAACTTGACGAAACACAAGAACGTAGAAGGGAGACACACACCAAGCGCTATAATCTTCAGCTGAAGTTTATTGGACGAAAACAAGAACCTTTAGCACACACACACAAAAAAAGAAAGAAAAAAAGAGAAAGGAACCAGTCAGAAAGGCAACAGTGATATAAAGCATTATCACGGGGCATGCATGAAATCCATCTCTTCTTTCAGCAATAATACAGATGTATGGCTTACGAACGCGTCACCACTGCAACGTATGTAATAAGCCTCGGATATATCCCTAGGTATCATGTCATGATGCCTATACAACCCGGTGGTTCTTTCAAACCTTTGTTGGCATCCACACGGGGTGCAATGCTGAACCAGATATGAACAAGGCGGGCATCTTAAAGAATAGCGGCTTTACCGCAATCGCACGTTTAGACAACGGCCAGTTTGACACGATATAACACCTGCCACATGTCATCGATATTTATGCATACAATGCCACGTCTGCACGTTACAAACTTCTTGACGCGTTTTATCTGGCATCCCTTCCACAATCTGGCATCCCATGCCTGCACCCGTTTTTTTTCACAGCTTGGCAGATCTCTCGTAGCTTATGCTTGGTCGACAAGACTCCCCATGGGCCAAAGCGCTCCACCACTTTTTTCAGCTCATGTGAAAGGCCATGAACATACCGCAACACAGCCGTTTTATTCCAAGTCCGAGGTATTCCAAGGCGCGATATCTGTTAGAATCAGGTCGCCGCATTTGAATTTTCATACTCCCTGAGTACTGCTTGTCAGGAAGGGAGTATAAAATTGAGTCACTCCTATGGAAGGAACTATATCAAATCACGGAAAACGCCATATTACATCCAATTACAGCACGGGGTTTCACAGACACTTAAATAAATAAAATATAACATATCAAGTTTACTTTATAGATTTTTATTGGGAACTTGGTTCTGAAATTTCATTTAAATAAAGTGGCAAATTAGTTAATAATCCAAAAATACCCAAATAATGTCAGTTCAGTATATGGAGAAAATTTAATTCAAACGTAATTCAGACACAACAAACATTTTGTAATGTTAGTAACGGTCTTCATCCTATTGTTAGAGCCCACCTCCGGGACGAACATTCGTGTCACGCCGGGTCAGAACAACACCAGGCAATTCGAACTCAGGCTTGTAAAACGAAGACATTTCGCACGCTTCAAAATGCCGGGAGCCTCGTGTTTCCAGTGGCGATCACGAACGAGCGTGTCCGCGCGCGTTGGCGTCTTTGCGCGCGTTCGTGCTCCAGTACGAAACATTCTGCCTTCACTGTCTCTCTTCTTTCTACTCCCTTTTTCCCTTCTCCAAGCGTAAGGTAGCAAACTAGACTCTTGACTGATTAAAATCCCTGCCTTCTTTTTTATCTCTCACTCGCTAACTCTCTGTAACGAGCGCTTCGTGTGGCAGAGCGCGCGGTGTTCGACGGCAGGAAGGCGCCAGTCTGGCGGCTAGGAGCCGCCGTCGAACACCGCCATTGTTACATCCAGACGTAACAATGATGATGATTTATTGGCATCCCCTTTGAAGCCGGGCGGTGACAAATGGACCCCTAGCCTGCTTGAGTTACTCAGGTTTTCTATATGTGCTTTTCATTTTAGCATTTTTTGTATACATCTCTTTAAACCTTTTTTCTCTTCCTCAAAACATCTCTATTTACCTTGTACCGTTACCTATGCCTGTAATGGATCTGGTCGTGTCAATTTCATCCCTGCTTTTTTTTCCACGAATACTCTAAACGTCTCTTGCTTATCTCGAGTGCTGACCGGTTGATGCTTCCGTCCACTTAAAATCCAAGCGCTGCCGGAAAGTGTACGTTATCTACGGTTCTCTCCGGGTGAATCTCGTCGCATTCCATTAGGATGCGCTGATTGGTCTCCGGATTTTTGCGAATGACCTAGCACCGACAGCGCGTGCTGCGGCCGACGATTACCTTTCGGCGAGTGTTCCTGGGAAGCTGTAAAACTTGGCTGTGCGATAACTCTAAAGTTTCGAATAATAAATTTATTAGTCTGCTATTCGGTTCAGTCTACGAGTCGAACAGAGACTATTCGTGAATACGAATGCTTTTAGAATATTTTTGGAATAATTCAACACGTCAATTATTGTTCCAAGTCAAACATCAACTTCGAGCAAGAGTAAGACAAAATTCTGTCCTGCTGGCGTAATATAGGCGTGAAACATGATAAATTGGGTAGTGAAGCCGGGTACGTCACTCAGGGAGCAAGACTTTAATGGCTATGCAGCGATCATTTGGCGGATGTGTGGGGCGGGGGGAGCGGATTCTCTGAAGAGTGCGGTGCATTCAAACAGACTGCCTATTTGTTTCTAAGGTTTCTCTGCAATTTTTAACAAAAAACGGTTCATGACGTGCAATGTAATCGAAGAAACCTGCCAAGATTATGAATACTGGAATGTGAACATCCTTTTATAATAATTCTGAAAACAGTCGCTCATTACTCGAAAACTATTCGACAGTTATTCGATATTCGATTGGATTCACTTCTGATACTATTCGATTCGTATTCCATTTGATTCGGTCTCAAAGATAACTATTCGCTCATGCCCAAATAACGGTAACGCGTCTCGTCTTCTTTGTTTAACAGCGAAGCTGTTTAACCTGGGCGTTTTCCGTCAGGTGTAACGCCGAAATGTGGGCCGATCCTGGTGGTATAGTGCAAATGGGTACAAGCGCTATGGCACATACCACTGTGAACTAGCGAAGCTGTTTAAGCTCGAGGATGGTCCGTCGAGTGTACGCCGCAAAACCTCCGCCTGGCGATGACGTCACCATGCGTCGCCTAGCAACGCTTCGCTCCAGCTGCGCCGACCACGCCGAGCCTCGCCACAGCTGCGCGAGCCGTGACGTCATTGCGCACGCCGCATCGCTTCGCCTTAGCTTTGCCGAGCCATGACGTCACCGCGCCGTGCGGAGTGCTTGCCGCGGCTGCGCAGAGGCGGAGCTAAGCCGTGACGTCACTGCGCCGACCCACGGGATATATAACTCAGCGTCGCCGCCGCGGCGACACAAAAGTCCCGCCGTCTCCACGCCGAGCGCATCGCCGCGAAGACGGGGTGGCCGAAGAAGAGCGTCAATCCCGAAGAAGAGGAAATGTGGCTGGAAAGCCGCCGCGCCACTATTTGAGAGCGAGTGAGACGACTTCGGTCCGATCCCGAGTATCGCGCTGCCGAAGTGGCGGCGAAACGGCGGTTATTCGCAGAAGATCCGGAGCTACGGGCCTACGAGCCGCGAAACCGAGCAAAAGCATTTGAGCGTCCAGATACTTTAATGACCGAGTGTTCGTTGCTCCTCGGGCTGTCGATGATTCCGGGGTGTGCCTGCACAAAACGTGGCCTACTTTCAAAGCATAACATCGCAATAACTTGGCGGAACCGAGATAAAACTACGTGGAGTCTCCAGCTTCGCTGTTTGCCCGGTCTTCGCACCACTAGTGTGAAGCTTCCCTTATTTGTTTTTCTTTTTTTTTCAGGCGCTGAGCCCTGCTCGCTGCTGGGAAGCAAGAATGACGCCTCTTTCCTCTATGCAGCCTCTCTCTCTCTCTCGGTCAAGAGCACTTGCTTGAGCTGATCGTCTTTACGTAACGATGTAATTAAACACCTTGTTTTTTGTTGTACGTCGCCTCGTCTCTGCCTGGGCCCTCTCCTCTGATTGATCTTGTCAATCTCCTGGACGTTGGAAAATTGCTACCCGAGGGGTTGTGGAGCCCTGTGAAACATCCTCGATATCGAGAAGTCAAGAAGACCCTCCGAGGGGACGCCCGAACTTTGTTGCCGAGTCGAGATGAAGGGACACGAAAGTCACATCCCGGATCGTGCATATTCCGCGAGGAGGACGAACTGCGATGAAGCTGCTTTGCATCTTGCCTAAACCAGCCACGCTGGACGCTTGCAACATCCATCATCGAGGCCATGTTGGTCCTGATACAGGTAGTCTGTGGGAGGCGTAGACATAGACTACAGCTTGTCTAGCAAAAGAAAAAAAAATGACGGAGATTTATTGCACTGTGAGAATCGAACTCATGCGAATTATTTTCCACGTAGCTGGCTATCCGGCATCGTTTCGGGTTGGGTAAAGCGTTACCAGGTGTCATTCATGTGGTGTCATGAATGCGCTCCATTCTTGTCCTGTCGTGTCATGTCATTGTCATGACATGCATGTAATATGACAATATCGGCAGACATATAAGCGCATGTGCTCGTATTCGTTTCTTTATATGTATATATATCAGGGATACGTGCACGGCGTGACATGCATGATCTGAATGTCATTACCTACTGCCATGACAATGACAATGACACGCATGGAAGGCATGAAATGACATGACATGAATGACACCTGGTAACGCTTTGGGAAAAACGAAACGATGCCCGATAGCCAGATACGTGCAAATTGCTTCGCATAAAACCGACTCCCACAGTACATAAGGTTAGTGCAATTTTTTGTCCTAAACAAGTTGTGGTCTATGGCTGCGTCTTCCACAGACTACCTGTATCATGACCAAGCCAACTGAGTGCATGTGCTTGTGAGAGCATGCGCATGTGATACCGTAAGCGAAGTCCAAACGACGGTGCTCCGCAGCAGACAACCATCGGTTGCACTCTCTCTCTCTCTCTCCATATATATGCCGGTTGTCCCGACTATCATGCACCAATATTTAAAAATATGCAAATGCCACGTAGCGGGACAGAACCAAGGGAATGTTTGCTGTCGCTTGGAGATACTCAGATTATTTTTTTGCATTCCACCGAATTACATAATTAATCTTAATTAATCAACTTCTCAAATATTATAATTAGATGAAAAGTGTCATTGAGAAAATTGTAGAGCAACGTGAAAAAATTTGGGGAACCCTTAAGCGTCGTCTTTAAGAGGGGAATGCGTTATCATTCAAAGATCCCTGACTATTTGTCCGGCTTCCCAGCAACTGCAGCTTTCTTTTTTCTGCACCGTCGCCTCGGCGCGCCGCTGCCGAGGAGGCGAGCGCCATCTGGATGGTGTTTTTGCAAAGAACTCGTACCGGGGCGCGCCGCTGTATGAATGGTAGAAATGCAGAAAAGGGGTTTGTGTTTGAGTTTCCACGTAACAGAATTACGTTTTCTCGTATATTCAAATTACAATCCGACGCTATCATACCTGAAGGTTGTGGTTAAGTCATACTTTACGATTTTTCTGACGCATTTTACTTTAAGAAATTCAATTAGTTCATCAGCACCTCTGCGCCACGCGGAGGACCGGCGTGGTAGTTCGGGATAATTTTCATGGCCGCGGACGGCGAGACTGACGCCGACGCCGGATGTTCGGCGACACGGGGCCCTTAACACTGTCGCGTTAAAACTCCCGATACACCTGTCTGTTGTTCGGTATGTGCTACATAAAACTGTTTTTCCGAGCTTGAAAGAAGCCCGCGAATACACGTAAAATTTCCGCGCGACTGGCCGCTCGAGGCAAATTTACTCGTATATCACCTATTGTGTAGGAAGGAGTGCGGGCGTACCTGTTCTGCGCTAATATAAGTATATTGTGTTCCTAAACATATCGCATCATGTCCAAAGGAATTTGGTTTAGAGAGCCTTGCTTTGTTTATGCTTTCTTAAGGGATACATTTTACGTTTTTAAGGGAGAGCAAAATCTTCTCGAAGCACATGAGGGTTAAGAGAAGGCAAAATTGATTACAAGTTTACAGGCAAGAAACGCCCGGCGCTTTTCGCGTTGCCAACGGAGACGCCTGGAACGAACTGTGATCGAATGTGCTTTTCTTCGACATAGTTCGCGCGTGTTCTTGAAGCTTCACATGCTGCTACTATATCAACTGCTACGTCACCGAACAAGGAACGCCTCTGGGTTATATTGTGCTTCGCAAAGCGATGTGCCCGCGTTGTGATGCCTGAGGCGAATGAGTGCCCACGTTCCCAGTGTTATCGTGGCGCTGCGACAGATGGCGCACAGGTCACTGGTAAACTCCACAGTGCGGAGTCTGTAACGGTGGATTGAACCACCTCGTCCTTCGTTGCGTATACGAAGCAGCACACGCAAGCACCAGTCACATAGATAGAGATTTGCAGCTTTCAGTAAACATATTGCAGTCTACGCAGAGTACCATGATGCCGGAGGCGTAGTCGTGAACGGTTGAGTTGGTGGCGTCATCTTGTGGCGCAAAGCATGACCAGAGAGAGGGAGAGAGAGACAGAAATAAACATTTATATTTGAACTAGCGATAGAGATCTCTCCTCGCCCTCAGGTGGATGGCTTCGTCATTCCAGGAGTCCGTGGGCTCTCACTGCCTCCTGGCCCGGTCCCCCAACTTTCGCTGGTCATCCAGCCCTGGGCAAGACAGCATGGCTTGCCACAGTTCTTCCTTGTACTCTTCTGTCTTGTCTCATTCGGCTGTTGTATCATCTGCCATCTTCGGTTTTTGCGGGGCCCCCGCGGGCCCGAGCTCTCCATTACCATGTGGCGCAGGGTGCTCGGGACTTTGCAAAACTTGCAGAGTTACGAGAATTGCGTTGGAGGTATCCTATGCCATAGGACACCATTAACATAGGAGTTTGTTTGCCGTCTTCTTAAAGTAACTGTTTCTTCTCTGTTGAGTATCAGGTGGGGTAAGGGGTATACATTCTTCGTTCGAGTCTGTGGTGCTGTAGAATAGTGGTGTATTTCTTCAGGACGAGAGAAGAAGACATCCAGAATAAATGACCCGAGAAAAAAATATTTATTGCAACGGCCAACCACGTTATAGTTGACTGCTGCGTCGGCAGCTGTTAACATGCACCTCCCCCCCTCCCCCTCCCTCCTCAGTTCCCTGCTCCCTCCTTCGCCCACCACGAACCCGCAAGACATTTAACGGTGACGTTGGCTTGTGTACGGAATTGGCAGTGTCCAGCTACACCCACCTAACGGGTGAACACAGCAATGCAATTACGAAAAGCACCGTGAAGCCAGTGCAGTTTTTTTTTTTTGTGTGGTGGTTCCCGTCGTATAGCTGCTCTTTCTTTTTCACGAATACGACAGGACAGGCCATGAAATAACGTTTTTACCACATTATATATTGATCAATAAAGCGCCACAAGAAGCTGCTGCCTCACTTCACGTCGTTGGTATTACGTAAGCTGCCACACGCCTACGAACAGGCTATCACTCTGTTCAGAGAGCTTTATCTTCCCCGCCAATGAATGATCATTTACAGAATACCGGGATAGCAAAGCCGTGAGCGGCAATAGGAGCCATGGTGGCGGCATCTTGTTACGCTTTGTCCAACTATAACAGATTTTAATCACGTGGAGGAGAAAAACATATCGTCTCACTCTTCCCCCCCCCCCCCTTTTTTTTTTTCGCTTTCCCTCTCTCACGGTGACGCGCGTCCGTTCCCCATCAGCGCCCCCTATCGGCAGCCGCAGAAACAAGTCGGGTGTCTCCCCGCGCAGTTAACATCACAAAGGGCTATTGTGAGGGGCCAATCGCCGGCTGGGAGCTCATGGCATGCCTTGCTTGCTTGCCCCCGTTTGCTTTTGCGGCCACCCCGTGACACGGCGCCCGGCGCTGCCTGCCGTTCTGTCGTCTACCTATTCCCCTGTATTGCTCTCTCATGCAAACTTGACTCTCGGTCGATGCTTGTTAGCGGCGTCCTGTGGATTGCTGACAGCGACGGAACGGAATAGTCCTCTAATGCTGGTGAAAATGTGTGCTCGTCTGGAACAGTCCGCGCTCTTTGGAGCTTTAGTTATGTTATGTAAGAACGTATGCCAATACAACTCCTTTATCTCCCTTAAACTACTATTACTGATACTACCAGTACTACTGCTAATACTACTACTAACGACTACTGCTACGACTACTACTGTTGGTGCAGCTGATGATGATGCTACTACTACGACTACGACTACTTCTACTGCTGCTGCTGCTGCTACTGATACACTAACTACTACTACTACCACTATTAACTGCTACTAACTACTACTAACTACTACTAACCACTACTGCTTGTACACCATCGCATACGTCATGCTGAGGTTGTGGGTTAGGCTCCCGCCGGCCGCAGGTTATCTTTTCTTCCACTTTTATTTTACTTTTCATTATTATGCCTGCATTTAATTAAAAAAATACACCTATTTTTCTTATGCTTCGCTTGGCTTCATAACAGAGGATGGAACAGAGGATTCCGCGCCGCTTGCAGATAAATATGTTGTCCTCGCAGTAACACTGTTCGTCATACAAGCAGATTGTATGAAAACAATTGCGCGAGTCCACAGTAGGCGCTGCATTTCTCCCAGTATTGCACTACCGACAGGGCACCAAGCATAACCTTAAAGTGACAACGTGCTTACACTTTTGAAGTGTCCAACGTTGCTTTATAAACTGTTGGTTGGTTTGTAAACTAAACTATTCTAAACTGCAAGAGTTAGAGCATATGAAGCGAAGAAATATGATATAGGATGTTAGGAGACATGATTTTCCGACTCGAATTAAGGCGGGACAAAGTGAGACACACAGGAAAAACGTCGTTCCTTTGCTGTTTGACCTTCCTATCTCCCTCTATTCCGTCTGAATTTACATCGGAGAGTTATGTTCCAAGGTACTTGTGATCCACTAGCCGGTCTTACTCGTCTTATGTATAGGGTGTCCCAGTTAACGTTTGCCTAGCCGTTCACCAAGAACAAAAAAAAAAAAAAAAGTATTTAAGAAACACAGTGCGCGATACGATCTTGAGACCTTCGGGGAATGGTCGCCAGAGCTCTGACGACTGAACGCAGTAGGTTTTATAACTGTATCGTTTACCGTGTTTTCTAAAATCCTTTTTTTTTTCGTTTAACACTTTGGCTGACGTTAGCGGGTACACACGCTGTACGAGTTTGCAGCTTACGTAAAATTGTTAGGATCTTCGTACATTTCAGAGTAGTGGATAATTATAAATTTATCCTGTTTAGGCAATCAATAGTTGTTTTGATAAAAAAGTGACATCGCTTTATTTACTTAGTTTTTATGAAAATTTTAAATAAAGCGTTATGCTTCGGTTTTTTACCATTTTGAAATTTTCAATATTTCTTTTCAAACGTCCTGATGGACTAAACGCAACATCTGCTTCATGTAGTCGGTATATTTTAACCTCATGTTTCAAGCACAACACACCACATTAAATTCCGTGAGTGTATATTGAGGATAAACGATTTCTCCTTTCTAGTGCATTCAGATAGGAGCTTCTGAAGCAAAGATTTCACTTAACACGTTTGCCTTGTTCCTTCTGTTGTGTATTCTCATTGCATCACTGAATGAATGAATGAATTAATGAATCAATCAATCAATCAGCCATTCAATCAATCAATGTTCATAATTATTTATATACGAATGCTATGAAGTGCAGGCCACAAGAACTGCTTTCGCTGTAGGGCGAGGGGTCCATAGATTAAGAAATTAATATGTTACTAATGATAACTCATCAAAGGAAAATGTAATGCAGACTTTCAAAGAAATTGCCAAAAACCACATAGAGAGAACTAGAGAGAAAGGTATATCCCGAAAGCTACAAAAGTAAAGTAAAAAAAAAATGAATGTTTCGTTTTACTTAATGCCAATAAACAGCTCAGCGGACGCTCAGATTTTTACCTAAGCTTCTGTTTACCCACGCTCCGTATGTGCACAGCTGTTCGCGTGGACTCGCCTCGGGTTTTGCGCGTGTTGGCATAATTTATACCGTTCCATTTGGGACCGTTATAGCTTCACGGCCCTCGCACGCCCCCACTTCGTCTCCTTGCGCGGAATGTCTGCCTCTCTAATCGCATTCACGACGAGGGACGCGGAAGAATGGAGGTCGTTTAAACTGTGTTGAGCAAACATTCGGGTCTCCCGCATGTTTGACGCACGCGCGTCCGCACGCTCGATTTGCCTAATGGACGTGCGAACGGGCACAACGAAAAGGAGGGGATGCAACGTTTTAGGTGCCGTAACTGACGCGCATTGCGGTTCTTCGTTTGTAAAACTCTGCGCACCAATGTCACGCCAGCGTGCGCGTGTATTAACAAGAGACGCACCATACGCACGCATTGACATAAATCCACACTGAAAGGAGAGCATAACCAGTTCGAGGTGAGACATTCTTTTTTAGTGCGGTAGCAATCACACGGACGGCCGAGGTGCATTCACGCCGTCGCCGTGCTGTCCTACTATCGACGGCGTACGCATGGCCCGCGCGCGGAGCGTTGGAGGATTTTCTGAGAGGCGGAGTGCCTTTGGGTGCAACAAATTTGGCAGATTCAAAGGTTGTTGACGTCTACGTAATGCGAAGCATTCGTGGTTTGGAGAGACTGGTTGTCCGAATAATATAAATGTTTTGCAGCGAACGGATATGTCTAAGGTGTCCATGTTGGCGGTGCCCTTGGCGAAACTGCGCCGTGACGAAAAATGGCAGACGCCGCGAAAAATTCTCAGATTGACGTCACATTTCTCAGGGAGGTTCCTGTAAATATAGTAAATTAGTGGCTTTGAAAAGAAAACTTGGCACATTTCGGTCTGGGTGCGAACAGAGCCTGGGACTCCGGTGTGCGAGGCGAGCACGCTTCCCTGAAGCCACGGCTGCTTTTCCACGGTTATGGCTTACTAAAGGTGTGCCTAGTGTGTGCGTGATTGTTCACGTCAGGTCGCAGCCATCTCGCTGGCTAGTGCGTGCGTCACTGGGCAGAGCACGTGATGGTGCGGAGGAGGTGGCGCCATATCATGAGTGTATAAAATGAGCGCGTTGATGACATTCCGATGTCTACAAACGGTATAATGCTTTCGCATTCCCACACGTAAGCAGTCTTAAGTGTCTGCCTAATAATTTTATATTTAGTAATTGCTGTCGGCGCCAGGTGCTGTTGCGCAGAAAAGCCGGCGCGCGCGCTCTGCGCATTGACGTCACAGTCGAAGCGGCGGCGGCGGCGGTTGTCGGCGGCGAGCGATGGAAGAGCGTGCACGCTCTCGCGGTTCGCGAGGACGGCCGCGCAAGTCCACCACTGAGGAAGAAGCGCGTGCCGCTTCGCCTTAGTGAGGAGGTCGTCTTAGTGCCACACGTATATTTCCCATTGCGGCTCGTTAGGTCTTGCAAGAAGTATAGACCCGATTGTATAACTTAATGCATTACCAATATGTCTTACAAAGAAGTCTAACCCCCATTGTATAACTTCATGTATTAGCAAATGTGCGGCAGGCTCTCGCCTTCTTGTTTTACACGAGGATAACACCTGCTGAACTTTTTATTGCGATAGCAATCACACGGACGGCCGGGGTGCATTCACGCCGTCGACGACGCCGCTGCCGACCGTGCTGTCCTACTATAAACGGCGCATGCGTGACCCGCGCGCGGTGTTGGAGGCTCTTCAGAAACACGAAGTGCGTTCGGATGCAAAAAAAAAAAAAAAAAATCAGAGAATCAACTGTAGTCGACGTCTACCTACTAGCGAAGCATTCTTGATTTCCAAAGTACGGTTTTATGAATATTGTAAATGGTTGTGTAGCGGATGCTTATGTAGATTTATATGCTGCCTAACTGATAATAAATCAGAGAGAATGTTTGCAATGGAAAGTTACACAAGATTGAAAGCAAACTAAAATCCAGTGGCACCTATCCAGTGGCACATAACGAGTGGCCCCTGTGGCACATAATTTTAAACTATACTATCAGTGGGATTGGCCCACGAAAACTGCGAGACAGGCTGCAATATTTATTTATTTATCTATTTATTAGTACCCAGAGGGCCCGAAGACAAATAATACAAAAACGCAATTCCTTATGATGCAATGTTAGCTATAATGGGGCACGAAAACAAACCGTGTAACAATACCTGTTTCAATAACATTAATAAAACAGTCGCAATTTCGCCCGAAAGGAGAACCATCAATAGCGATAGCAAATTTACTAGTAGAGATATATACGGAGTAAGGATAGTAGTTTTATGGGCTGCATAAACTTGGACACATTCGCTTACTAACTGAATTAACAAGCATGGTGTCAGCGCGCACAAGCAAACATGAATAGATCGCACTCGATGACCGCAGCCAACCACTGTTAAAACGCTGGCGTGAGCAAGCGCGGTTGCAGCAGTGACCGAAGGTTCATGCGGCCTATCGCTTCAACGAAAACGGAACGGCGAAAGCACAGCGCATACAAAGCTAAGAGCCGTGGGGAGATCGCTTTCAAGATACGGTGCGTGCGACAGCCCTCAGCCGCACAAAGTACAAGTACGCAGTTGCTGGCGGAGTAGAAGCTGTGCCCCCTCCCTGCCGCGCTGCCTTCCCGCTTTCCTCCTTTCGCGTGGTAGATTGAGTCGCCAGTTCCCCTTGCGCCCGGTCGCAAGATACGCATTTGATGCCGCAGCTAAACGTCGCCTCCCCTCCCTCCCTCCCATCCCCCTACGGACTTTCGCACGACGGAACACGTCGCGTTTGCTCTCCGCCGTGCGTTCGCTCTCCGTGAAAGCGTGCAGTCCTCGCGCGCTTTCACTCGCACATACAGCATACGGCGTGCGGCGACGATTTTATCGCCGTTGGACTTTATACGGAACCTCACGGCGACGACGATGGCAGAAATGCGCTTGGAGTGTCCATATAATTGCTGTCGCAATAAAAGGAAATTCCTTATGATACAATATTAGCTACTAGTGCGCGAAAACAAACAGATTCTTGAATGGAGGCGGTTGATCCGGGAAGGTAATTCCAGTCCTCTGAAGTAAGTGGGATGAAAGAGTGCAGGTAGGATGTTTGTACGGCACGGCGCAACACCGACCTTGTTGGCGTGATCGATGCGTAGAGAAGTGTAGGATGGCGGGGGCTTTAAGTGCGGGAGTAACTGTGGAATTTGGTAATAGATTTTATGAGTCTATTATCATATTCCACAGCTAGTATAACCGAGATCGGTCCATTTGAATGGCGAGAAACACCGGCTGCCCGGCTGCCTGCGGTCAAAAAAAAAAAATGGCTGCACTCGGAGAAGGATGCTTCGCATTAAGAGAAGGTGGAACCACCGTTGTGGTTGAACGTCAACCTCCCGTCCTCTCCGCACCGCTCCACCCCGCTCCGCCCCGCCCCGCTCCGCCGTCAGCGCTCCGCTCAATCGGCTTGGCTGTTGAGTCAGGCCCGAGTTCTGCCGTCCACCGTTGGCATGAGCGTTATGCACGCACACCATAAGCGCACTGATGCCCCTGCTGAGTTTCTCCGTCACTGTCCTGAGCGAAACGGACAGGTAACATCGAGCTAACGTTAACTAATATTTGGCAAGGCGCTGACCAAAGCCAACAAATTTCCCCGTTGGTCTGATCTCGTAAAGCATCGCGATGCGATGCCTGCAACGCCATCTGTCGGGGCTTCTCATACTGCCAGCATGAGAAAATGGCCGGTAGCTGACAGGGTGCTGTTCCTCCTGCCCAGGAGCAGATTGCCCCACGTGCTACGTTGTGCCATGTCGCACACGTGTATTGTTCGAAAACCGCAGGGAAAGACAGGGAGGCTAGCCAGTGTAAGTACCGGCTGGCTACCCTGTGCTGGGGAAAGGGCTAAAGGGAAAAAAAATCATTAGCCATTCCACTCTGTGAAGGTGGATGACCAGCGAAGCTGTTTAGCACGTAGACGCGTTGTTTCTCGGGAGTCGGGGCTATACGTGGCCTCCCCATTACGACGACAGTATAGAAGTGAAATTCAAAATGGAGAACGGCAACTTGTCTTTCTGTTTTTTTATATGCATTCGCGTGGACGACGGGGCCGCCGCCCCGAGGAGCCGGAGGAAACTAGGCATGCGTGAAGTTTCGATGGACACCGCCACCACGGGAGAGCGGAAGGATAGGAAAATAGATGCGCAAGCGCTTGGAACGCCGACGTAGAGAGGGCGGCGCGAACGTAGACATGCCCGACGCGGGTCGCACAGCGGCAAATCTTTGAGAAACCTTTATTATCTTCCTGGGAGACTACTGAACTTGAAGATGGTACCTATTGATAACTAATCTACTCAAAATCCATATACGAGGGATACCGACGAGCCAGCTGTAGAAGATGACGACGACGAATGCGCGAGCAGTGGCGCGAGAGCGTTCGCGCGGGACCTGAGTTTTTGCTTACGCACAAGAGAAAATGCACGGAATCCTAGCTAAAAATAGCTTCGCTGTAAAATAAAGTAAAAAAAAAATGCCCGCTATGACGCGATGCCACGCGCTACAACTTTCTTTCAAAGTCGGTCAACACAGTTCACAAGTCCTTAAGAGCCTGAGCAGAGCACTTAGGGCCTTGAGTGCCGAAACCCGTCCGGACCATACGGGACCTTCTTGATCCGCCGAGGGGCGATCGTACAGTTTTTCGAGCGCAGTCACGTATAGATAAACGCCGTTCAAGGAGTTTGTGCACAACGCCAAACCTTGCTATCCCTGTCAATCCCTCGCTCTTTCGTGCAACACTGCCTACGTTTCTTGCAGTGTACCTGAATCTATTCAGCTATTTTCTTCAATCTTTTCGCCGACTTCCAAGACAAAAGAAAGAAAAGATTCAGAAATTTTATTTTCCAACTAGGGGTTTCAGTTACTTCGCCAGCCCTTGTCGCATCTTAGCTGGGATTCAGCCACAGCGTCGTTTTTCTTGCAATTTACAACTTTAGTAGAGACGCAAAACGATAACATTATTGAACTTCTAAAATTGTCTATCCATTCTTTCATTTTATGCGTTGATCTTAAAATGTTTTATATAAACATTAATTACAGCTTCCTTCTCAATCCCACATTATTTTTTACCACACCCGAGCCCAAATAGTTAAGGTTTTATTTCGGTTATGATCTTATTGAAAACATTTGCAAAAAAACCGCCTGCTTCTCGGCCAGTTCCACGTAGTGGCTAGGATCCATTGGTAGGGAAGAAGAACAGATTCTCTCCGTCTTAGTGGGTACGAGCCATGACAAAGGTTCATCATCATCAAGAAGAAGGTTCTATTGCGCGCCTGGACGCCATGGCAGTTCGTCTGGTCCTGTCACTCCTGCTCCTGTTACTTCAGTGGAGCCGGGGCTTGCGCGGCTCAGCGTCATCCCAGGCGTCGTCGCTGACGCTGGTTGCCGAGAACCCCGGCGCCGGGGACTGGTCGCTCGGAGACACTGTCCGCCTGTCGTACGTGCTCGAGACGCAGGCCGACACGCAGGTCACCTGCTCGCGTGACAGCCGCTTGGTCAGCGCCTACCTGTTCACCGTGCCCACACGAACCATCACCGTCAGGTATATAGGCGGCCCACGACAGTGTCCTGACACTACCGTGCCTGCTAAATGTCTTTTCGCGCTCAATCAATCAATCAATCAATCAATCAATCAATCAATCAATCAATCAATCAATCAATCAATCAATCAATCAATCAATCAATTCGTTCGCCCGCCTACACCCTTACACTTGTATACGCATTCAGTCCAAATCGATAAATGGATTAATCATCAAATTAGTATTTAGGTAACTAATTGATGCGCTTAAGTGTATAGTTCCTTGACTGATTGATTGTAATTGACTGCAGTGCAAAAGGCCGCAAACTCAAGCCGAGATGGACACAGAGGAACGTGGGTACCTCGCGGTTGAACTGCGATGCTCTCAACACCTCGGCTGTTCAATGGTTTGCTTATACGTCAATTTTGTGGTACCTGCTTAATTTTTCTTAATTCCAGGGTGCCGGAAGGTTGTTTTACTTACATTTGTTTCTCGTAATTCCGGTTAAAATTATGTTACGTAATTGCGTAGCACCCACATGCTGTGCCAATACAGGTCATTCAAGAGTAGCGTGGGAACAGGCGTGTAAACTTCTGCAACACCACAGGTGAAGAAAGCGCCAACTGTCGCGAAAGAAAAATGTTATTCATGTATCTTATTTACAAGATTGTTCCGCAATCTTTGAGTGCGCGTTTGATACATTTTGTTCAATGATGTCTTTCATCTTTTTGCCGACGGCGTGCTCTTTTTTTCTTTTAGCGATAACTCTAGCTGGAAATTAAAATTCTACAGGTGGCTCTCCATGTTTAGAATAGTCCCAAGCGATCAAATTTTGGCTAAGTAATACGCCATTTTTTTTCGTTGTCGCCTCCCATACACTCTCAACTAATTGCCTGCATAAATGTTTGAGTACGGTCTTCTATGAATACTTGTTACCTCTGCATATCAAGCTATATATACAGTCCTTGTGTGTGAAAACAGCTTGTATAGATCATAGGCCTTCGGTGACTGCTTTTCCCTACGCTCCTCAACATCAATGTAGTGTATGTTGACGTACGAAATAAAACATCGAACGTCACAGATTGAGCTAATTCCTTTTCTACGATTCAAACCATAAGAGCGCGACCTATTGACGAGCACAGAACCCCCGAAGATCCACAAGAAGAAGCGCTGCAACAGACAGGGACAGCTTTCACTTTCAACTTCAAACTTTATTTCGCATCTTTCCATACGCGGGATGCTGGGAACGTGGCAGAAAAGCCAACAACAACGTTGGCTTGAAGGGCACCACGCCGTTGACTTTGTCGCCCACGCTTGCCTTTGTTCTTCGTTTTCGCGGTCTCGTCAAAAAAGCTCGCGCTGGTAAACTTTCAACCGTGACTTTGGGTTCGCTGCCGGTTGCGTTCGCGTCACGGGGTGCGTGTACGTGCAGGGCCCGTCGCCTGCTGCTGGTGCGCAACGCATCGGTGGAGAACGCCGGCCGCTACCTGTGCCGTGCCCGCTGCGGCAATGCGTCGCGGGCCGTCGGTTGGCGGGTGCGTGTGCGGGCACGTGACCAGTGCCCCTCCGTGCTACCCTGTAAAGAGGTTCAGGGTTCGCCGTGCACGCCTTGCTCGTGTCCCCAGGTGCGCCCTTCATAGTGGTCTTCTTGCGGTGCGCTGCGTCAAGGTATTAGATAGCTTGAGCTGCTTTGCGTGGTCCGTGATAAGGTAATCCTACGGCGCGTGTTATGTAGCGCTGTTTGCTGCGGCAGGTTGCCGTGATTACGTAACAACATGGCAGCGCTCGCACCGGTCTTGACCACTCGCTTTGATGCGAAGTAGCTTTTGCCAGTTGGAATGACGGCAAGGAATAGACAGTAAACACATCTAACGCTAATGACAAATTTTTGGCGATGTTTTGTCGCAATTAATGAGCTCAGCTGTTACTTCGCATGCTGCGAAGCTTAAAGAAGCGGCACCGCGCCGGTAAAGCATTTCGATTTTCACTTAGAAAATGGGCGCCAGAGCAAAAACGTTGGCGATGATGAACGCTCTACAGCCTCATTCTTCGCTGCATCACTAAGTTAATTCTACGCTCTATCACAGTACACGATGACGGCAGTCATGACTTAAGCGATGTAATATAAGTCATCACCGAATATCCTTTCACGCTGAGAGCAAATCATTACCAAGTTTTTGTTATTATTACTAAGATCAGCTGTTTGCCTTGGCGCTGCAAAGCCTACAAAGAAGTCAGCGAGCCGGGAAATTGGTTTGATGTACACCTATAACAGATGGCTAAACAGGACTAGAGTACCGATAATGCGTCAATTTGCTGATGCTAATTTTGCTATTTATTTCCCGCAGTCGGGACGGACAGCAAGTAGCAAGTGCGAATGCGGGTCAAAGCGCATGGTCTGGGCCGCTGGCAACGCCATGTTGTTACGGAATCACGGTAGCCGGCGGTAGCCGTAACGGTAGCCCACCACGGATGTGCATATGACCTAAAATATCACGTACCGCAGTACTGTATCACGTATCAATCATGCAAAGTTAAAACTCTTACCATTTAAGCTGGCAGGCATGGGCAGGCGAACATTGTCCGAAAGTAGTATTTCGTACGCAATGTGTGACCCTACAGTAGCATCAATAGCTACAAGGGCTGCTCTGGACTACCTGAAGATCACCGGACTAGACGCAAGACAGTAAACAACTGTGTTAGTGTATATATGCATCCCGTCTTCCTGTGCTCATCATCATGTTTCATCTCTCTTTTTTGTCCCCTTTCCTTTTCCCCTGTGCAGAGTAGCAGGCTCGCTCAGGCCGACCTCTCCGAATTTCTAATAAAATATCTCTCTCCTTCCTCGCCTTATGATTTATGCTGAGACGTACAAGCAGGCTCATCTGAAAGAGAGCAGCTTGTTTTAACTTTCACGACAGTTTATGTCATCGTGTTCTTGCATTGAAATTAAGTGTAAAAGAGCTGGGGCTGTACTTTCTTTGCAATGACTTATTTTATTTATTATTTTTCTTGAAATATACTTCGCTCCAGAAAGCAGATATCGGCAATAAAGGCAGTGCAGCGGGGTCCGAGTCATTCGCGAAGGCTGAAAATGGTAAAAAAAGACGACTTGATTGTTACGAAATGCGGTTTTAAGGTCTGCATTTTGCATGCATTTATCTGCAACGTACTATAGTCAGTGTATTAGGCATACTCCTTATGCGAGCATTACAGATCTCAAGTTGCGAGGATAGCCGACGGTTTTTTCTTCATTTTGACAAGAAAAGAACATTTATTGCTGATATCCATGACTAGGCGGGTATTGAGTTGGTTGTTTCAGCGCTTGAACCATGACGTCATGGCTTTACTGCCTGCAAAATGCAGGAATCGGATACGTGACCTTAGCAATCCGCTTACTTGGCTTCCTAATATGGTCTGGAATGTTCCTCAAGAAGGAAGCAGTGCAGTTGAGTATAGAAATCAGCAGACTTCAACCAATTCCTCCAGTTGTTAACTCACTTACTGCGACAGTAGTCGAATTTTACAGCAGACGGCACCGTCTCCTCCAGAACAACTTCTTTGTAATTGCCCCGACGTCGTGTTTCAAACAGTATTAGGCACAGTGTTACGCTTCAACTTCGAGCAGCACGCTTGGCATATTGTTTACACGCCCCTAAATAATCGATCGATCTGGCGGTCACATACAGGGTCGCGCCTTCTTCGGAAAGAGCCGCGCGTTCACCTGCTACGAGGCTCCGCGCGGACCGACGGGCAACGACCTCAAGATGGCGCTGAACGTGAGCCGACGTCCCTACTCTTTCGAGCAGTTCGAGCCGGTCGTCGTCGACTACGAGCTTCGAACCTACGGAGACACTCAGGTGTGCGCCTCAATTCTCGCAAAAGCACTTGTAAGGCAAAACGTTCTTAGCCTACCTCCCTATAGTTAGTGGCGTGCGGTATGCCTCGCCGAGTAAAGCTGGACCGATCCCGGAGGCAGCGTAATAGTAAACTGGGTGGATCCTGAAGGCTATGTAATCAAATGTGGTGACTTGGTAGGCTCATGCTGACGCAGTGTGTCCTCGCAAGGTGTTTTAATGTGGTTCGCAGCACGGGACGATCAGGGCGGCTGTGCAATCAAGGGCGTCGCTTGGCCGATTCTGATAATGCTATCGCATTACAGTGGCTTCAGTGTAGAATGGGAACCTAGATATTTTTTTTTCTTGCTTTTTCCTCCGCCTTTCCCGTCGGCGTCTCGCCCATTAGACGCGGAGGGATGGGTATCTACACCAGCTTAGGCACGGAGAGGGAAAGCACGATCGACAGCTTTGACGTTAGCGTGGAAGAGCCCCTCGGTTAAATTTATTTTAAGGCGAAAGCCTTATTTACCCTATGAAGCAAAAAATCCGGCGTCCGTCCGGCGTCCGGCGTTAATGCATCCGGATGGTACCGAAACACAGGTGACCAAGCGATGACGTAATGTCCCGGCGCTGGACCTGCTGCAGCTTGCACTGCGAAATCCCACGGTGAACAGCCACGGCGTCGGATGGACTCCGTGGCCGACACCCATGGAGGAAGGAATAAGTTAGGAGAGCGCATTACGTCACGCAGCCAGCCTTTGCAAGAGAACGCTCCGTGAAGCCAGACTTTTGCACAGTATCGGCCCAACACGTGGACCTCTTGGGACGAGATCACGGGGCAAGAATCGAGATTTGTCGAGACGTTTGGTGCCCTGTGGTTTTTTGATGAATGCGCACTTGTTCGGCGCCCCTGCCGCAGCGTTGCGTGCACAGCGGAGCCCTAAAATTTACCGTGCGTTAGATGTGACTATCAAGTGTTGGGCCGATACATTTGGCTTCGCGTTGCGTGATGCTCCCTCCTAACTTTTTCCTTCCTCCATGCCGACACCCAAAAAACCAACCTGGACAACTCCCAGGATTAGATTGATGTGGATTAATGTGGATTAAGGTGAATTAAAATAGATTAAGGTGGATTAGGTTGAATTAAGCTGGATTAAGGTTGGTACAAATTCGAGCAAGGTAGATTAAAGTGGAGTTTTAATTTAGGGTGACAACTTATACGAGTCCAGATGCTTTCGCATTCAAATCACGTAAGGATACTTAAGTGACTGTCAACTTTCTTGTTCGCCAATTGTGAAGTGGCGCTGGTTTGGGCGTTAAAATGGCAAGCGCGTGGTCCTGTGCTGCGCTAAGGGACATTTAGCAACATCTCGATTGGGAGTGCGAATAATAATGTGTTTGAAAGGGGCGCCGACGGGATAAACGTCAGGCGTTGCGTTTCGTACTAGTACTCAGTACATACCATACGCCCCTACTTGAAATTCTACCTACATCGCGATGCCAATGGCGTCTCGGTACTGAGAGTTAGATGGAAACGGTCGAGAAGCTTCGCGTCCACCGAACACACAGCTGGACACACATGCAGCCGCACACACACGCACTCGGCCATACAATTGCCATTATATAAAAAAAGCCTCCCTGCACAAAAGAAAAAGCTTCCCTGCACGTTTAGTAGGCCATCTGTACGCATTCTGTGCACTTAATGAAGGAAAATCCCTGAGAAATGTGACGTCGATCCGAGCATTTGTTGACGTGTTCTTGCTCATTCCGGCGTCGGCCATTTTTCGTCACGGCACAGTTTCGCCAAGGTCACCGCCAAGGCCACCACCAATATAGACACCTAAGGCTATTGCATTAAAAATTCTGCGGGGACAGTGTATTCTAATGACCCATTTACATTTTATTCGCTTCTTCCTTCGTTGACTCGGACGCTGCCATGACTGCTGAGGGAATCCATTCGTTGCTACGCCTCAAAAAAAAAAAAAAAAAAGACTGAAAGATGAAATTGAACGCTGCAATACACTGGCCTAGTGTGGCAAAATGACGGAAGTCAATAGAAAATTATTAAAACGGGAAAGCCGGACAGTTGTTTCAGTTCTGGATCGTGTTTCTTGAGTGAGGGAGACAACTTTAATAAATATCCTACAAATTGATGGCCTGGGTCTAGGCCGCGCCGGGGACAGCAGAGAGACCCTGTCTCTCGGTAGCTTCCCGGGCTTGCTGGATGGCCCAAAGTTGGTCCTGTAAATCAGAGCTAGTCAGTGCGGTTCTCCACCGCGCCCTTAGTTCATCCGGGGGGACTGCAATTCTCCTCTGAACTATTTCACAATCCCAGAGTAAGTGCTCTAGGGTGGCTCCTCTATTATTACATAACCTACATTTGGCCTCGGGGTATAAATCCGGAAACATGCGGTTAAGATGTACCGGGTTCGTGTAAGTCCTGGTTTGAAGTCGCCTCCAGTCAACCACCAGAGACCTGTTTAATTTTGGGTTAGGAGGTGGATATATACACCTCGACTATCTGTAGAACTGGGTAATGTCACCGAATGAGAAAAGTCTAGCCCTATGCATCCGTTCCATCTCCTCCTCGGCCAGAGCCCCCCTTCTTGTCCTTGCTGGTTGTGGTAATTTATTCGTAATTTGTTGAGTATACTTCTGCCAGTCCGGCTGCTCGCGAGTCTTTCCAGCTGAGCTATCTGCTGAGCTTCAATCAATTCTTCTAAGGTGTTATGCATGCCCAGCTGCATTAATCTCTCTGTACTGGTGCTGACGGGCAAGCCTAGGGCCTGCTTAAAAGCTTTCCTTATGAGCGTATTGATTTTGTCCTTTTCTGCCTTGTACCAGTTAAGTTCGCACAGCTCATTATCGTCAATAGATTGTTCATATTTGCGTAAAAAACGCAGCTGTTCGTTACTTGTGACTTAGCTCTCCTCTTTTGCAATATGTGCAGCGTCAATGAAAATTACAAGAACATGCTCTCACGAAGAGCATTTTAATACAGAAATCAGGATTTCATACCGTGCGCGGAGGTGTATCAAAAGACCACTGGGCGCGCACTATTTGTTACGTGTGAGTTAGCTTGCTTTTTTAGCACTTAATACCTACAGCCCGAATTAAAACTGCAAGAATGCGCAATTATAAGCAATTTGTCAAAGAATGAGGATTTCATGCTGAGCCCGTGTGTATGTTACACGAGAACAGAGCGGGCAAGACAGGTCTTCAAGCTGCTTGTCATGGTAATGTGGCACCAAAAGACTGTTTCGTTGCTGAGTTGGCGTTAGTACGGTCAAATTAGCGGTACTTTATCGTAATACTCGCTTACGGTCGCCCTTCTAGTCTCACAAATATTACGTCCACTTTCCAAGACTGCCTTGATCTGTCACGGTCACTTGCAGGTTACCTGGCTGGTCGACAACGTTCTGCACCACACACACACGGTGCTGGTGCCTCATAAGTCGCAGGGCCTGGTATCCTTCAGCAAGAGGTTCGTCCTTGACCCGCCTCCTAAGGTAAAATATTCGTCGGCCCTTCCACTCCGTGAAGATGGTTAACGAGAGAAGCTGAAACGTGCGGCTCCGGTGTTTATCACTGGGTTAATCCCCAGGGTTCATTTAAGTATTTCTCTGTTATGAGGCTACACACACGTTCGGCTGCGACGGAGAGAACGACGTCACTGATTGTATCCACGCAGTCCGCCGTTGTCGCTTGCGTTCGATGTCTCGAGTTTGCTCAGTGGCGTGGTTAGCAGCATTCGCCTGCCATTGCCATTTGCGATTCTTAGAAATTAAATTGCTTCAAAATTAAATCTGTCCGTCACGTAAGACAATGAATGGCTCATACCCCCTTAAGCAATGGCTCATACCCCGTGAACACGGCCTCCCCATTACGACAACGTAAGAGAAGTGAAATTCTACGCTGGAATGATGAGCGGCAACGCAGCCAGCTGTGGAAGAAGACGACGATGACGAACGCGGAAATATTGGCACGAGCGCAATCCGAGGGGCGCCAACGAGCCAGCTGCGGAAGAAGATGACGACGCTCCAGCCAATGTTGATGATGATAGTTTTCTGTACGCAGGTGATTTCGCCTAGCCATATACGATTTCGCTTCGCTTAAAAAAAAGAGAGAGACAGCCAACAGAGAAATAGCCAACCTGTTTCATTGCCAGAACAATCTAATGACGTCTTGAACAGCAGAACCATTGTAGTCGTCGTCATCTTCACCATCATCGTTACCATCATCACGCCAAATTTTTATCCATTGCACGAAATGGAGACCTCTCCCAGTAACCTCTCATTCCCTTGCCTTGTTTTAGCTAACTCCGTCTTTTGACCTAAAATTTCCTAATCTCCTCACAGCACCTAGTTCTCTGCCATCATCTAGCGAATTTTGATGTCCTCGGCGCAATCCACCCTCACAGCGGCAGCCCACCCTCGCTACTGCAACCCGCCCTCACTACTTCGTTTGGTTTGCCCTGACGTGTCCTAACAAGGCCCTCTTCAGTGGGGGCGCCAGAAAAAGAGAATGCCCGGATGGTGGTGGGTATGAGAAAGCCAGCAAGCCGCCACGTGGGAGAACACTTCTTTTGCTTTGCCCTCGCATGCAGGGGCATGCACGCTGAACGTTTCTTTTATGTTTTCTTTGGAGCACACTGCTCGCCCGTAACGACGTATTCAACTTCTGAAATTTATTTTTACGTCGCCTCGTCTTCCCTGACGGACCCTCTTCGATGGTAGACTTGGTTCGAGCTCCAAGCAGACGCTGTTGAAGGTTCACCAAAACCCGACCCGTAGCAGTTGGTATTTGCCACTGTGTACGTATGTACAGCTGGGGCCACTTATTATGTGCCACTAGATATGTGCCGAACTTCAGCAGACGTCTTTGGTGGCAACTTGTGTGTGTGCCACCGAGATAGGTGCCCATCTTCAATGAGTATCTTTGATGCCAACTTCGTTACGTGCCACCGGGTTTCGCCTTCGCTAATAATACGTCCCGCATCAAGATTGGCTGGAATCAGCTCTTACGAACGTTTCTGCTCTTACGTACATTTTGTGAATACGGGCCGGGGATTAGCACGAAAAAAAAAAAAGAAAAAGCACTGCTGCTGTCGTAATTCATAACTGCTGCGTTTTTGTTAAGGTCTACTTGCTTTGGTACTCGGATCACTTGTCATGATGATGTTGGTATTGTCGCAGAGGTGCGGCAAATGTCATTAACAGATAGGCAGCTGTGCTGGTAGGTCGAGGGAGTAGGGAGCGGAGGTACTTTCGTTTGCACTGTCAGTGAGAAGCGTATAGTTTCGTTCTAGTAAAGTCGGGCAGGGATGACAAGTTGATCATCACCCTCAGCGCTTTCCAACAATAGCATTCCCACGAGTGTGCACTACTTGTTCATCATCATCATCATCATCATCATGCTATTTTATGTTCACAGCAGGACGAAGACTTCTCTCAACGATCTCCAATTACCGCTGTTTTGCGTCGGCTAACTCCACTCGATGCCTGGAAATTTTCTAATAATGACACTACCTAGGTCTCTGCTATCTTCGACTGCGCTTCGTGTACCTCTGGAAAAATTATGTAGCTCAAATAGAGCGCCCGATACCTGCCTTGTTCGAATACATGCTAAATCGTCAAAGCACGCGCCAACGCAGCGCAGCTTCATCGCTCTCTTCGGAGCACATGTTGTTACCTTGGTTCTTTTGAACAAACTACGCCTACCGAAGCTGGAGCATACGTTCCTTGCGCTGAAGCCTAAAAAAAAGAAAAAGTTGGAGCCAGCGAAAGCAAACGGAGACTGGCGAGCGGAGAAAGCAAAATTGGAAGAAAAAAAAAAGCTCGATTCACATTCGCGCTGACACTTCGATCGCTTATCGCGGCCAAAAGTGCGCAATATCTGCAAACGTTCAACTACTCCGACCTCGATGCAATGACTGAGCATGGTCGCGCTCGAACGGGGTAGCACGTACTTGTATTCCCAAGATCAGCTTTCGGCTGGGCGAAGCTCGGCGCACAATACACGCAGGGGCGATGAAGCATGGGGCTTCATCGCCCCTGCGGAGACCTCTCCATTGTCTATAGTTGTCTGCGGAGACCTCTCCAATGTTGTCTATAGGAGTTTGGATTGTTGTATAATTCTCTTTGCAGCCCTGGCGAACGGTGTCGATGACACCGTTTTCATTGGTAGAGTCTTTTACATTCGAGAGTCGCACATGCCATCTGGTGCCAGAGCAGAGTGACTATACTCTTAAAGTTCGACAAGTACAGCCATGATTGTGACACGTGCACTGTGCTGACGAGCGTGCGAAAGCGCAGGCTACCCGTCACCTGGAGCTGACTGTGGAGGCACAGCTACGGCACACCGACTTGCGCGTCAGCGAGTCTGTGACCGCGGTGGTGTCTCGCAGTGTGCTGTGGTCTTCGTGCAAGGAGGATAACTGCAGTGCCATCAACGCTTACTGCGCCGCCTCCGGCCGATGCGAATGTGCCGAAGGGTGGGCTGAGAGCCGAGGTAAGAATAGAATAGAATTGAACAGAACAGAATAGCATAGAATAGAATAGAATAGCATAGATTTTTATTCAACTATAAAGCGTACATCATAGACATTCAATCGCATAAGTCGTATGCGCTTCTGCGCGTACGTGTAGGCGGTGGTCTTGCAGACAAAAAAGCCCCACTAGATTCGCCCAGCACTTCATGAACTATGTCGTGCTCAGTTTATTGGCAGGTCTTGCTCGTGCACAACCGACCCTGCACCATGTGCCCGAACCCTGCACTACCTCTCCGCTGAGAGCAGGGAATGCTGTGTAATCGGGACTGCACAAATCTTGCGCTGTAAAAAGAATTGGCGGCGTGCAGATGCAACCATGTTGAACTGGTAAAGCGAATAGCGAAGTACACTGTACCTACGTAACTAGTTAAGGAAGTGCGCAGATGAACCGAATGGACCTGAGGATCTTTGTAGGTGGGATGATTCAGCAGGGGCCGTAATCAGGGCTGCATTCAGCAGTAGGCGCCGTATTCGAGGTCAGCTACGTTCTCGGGATATAATTTTCTGCGCGCATTCATAGGGTAGGCTAGCGGGCAAGATTCTAGTTGCTTATCTGAGGTGGTGGTCGCGTTGCGCATGACGTCACTCCAAAGCGAAAATTATCGCCGAGAGGGATCGAGTGTGACTGCCGCTCCAGAGCATTGTAAACCAGATAACGTAGAGCTGAGAGACTATAGAGTGCGTTGATATCAGTTTTGAAAACGATAATTTTCTCCGTATGAAGAAGTGAGAGGGCTCCAGGCTGTGTGTACCAAAACTGTGTAGACTAAACAGGCACCCCGTAGGAGAAAGAAAGCAGCGTACGTATTCCTTTGGTTTGAAAACTGGAGTATGTGCGTGACGGAGGAGGGGGGGGGGGGGGGGGGACATTAGTGTACATAAACCACACATTTTTACACCTCAATATTTGTAGATAGGGAGAGCTCAGAAAAAAAGATTTGCAGGCATTTGGTGTCGTTGGCAGAATACTGGCTAAGTCAATAGAGGCAGCGTAACGAGTCACGCTGTGGGGGTCATCTTGTTTATGGGCTGAAAGAACATGCGCCTCGCACGGTCGGCACAACATGTGGAAGGCGGTGACACTGACATCGGTAGATCCCATGGTCGCAAGGCTGTATGATTCTGTAGCGTAGTTGCGCGATCCAAGGCATACTCTACCGGTGAAGCTCTCACAAAAAGACAGAAAAAAATAACGATTATCTTATGTGCAGAAAAGAGCTATTGTATGCAGCCAGAATTGTCATTGATCAGCAGTAGTCTAGGAAGGGAGGCCAAAGGCAGGAGCCGACGTTTCGACAACGGGACTTGTCTTCGCCTTGGCCCTGATGAATACAAGTCCTCTTGTCAAAGCTTTGGATTTGGAGACAGTTCCTTGTTTGAGAACTGTTCATCACTTGAAGTTTACATCTTCCTGCGCAGCTCTGTCTTGTCCAATATTGTCGACTGTGATTTGTAATTGTGTCATAACGTGCGCAAGCGCAGTAGTAAGAGCTGGCTCACGAGAACTCATTGAACTCCTCAGCTTTAGTACTACACTTGCGAGGTTTCGTCAATGTGTGTCGCACAATGGCCCATGAAACAACGTTTTCCGGTTATGTGCTGTTTAAGCCCTCATAGTCACCTTTTGATGCTAGCGAAATAAAATACAAGTCCGTGCTTCCTGTCCTGCGTCCTCGCAGGCATCTGCCGGTTGCACTGCCACTCGAATCCTGACTGCCAAGAGCTAGGCAAGACGTCCATGTGCAAGGAACACGAGTGCGAGTGTGACCGGGGTCACGTGCTCAGGCATCATCGCTGCATGCCCCTGGAGTGCTTCAACCACAAGATGTGCACCGACAGGCACGGCGCCTTCTCGTCCTGCCACCAGGGTGAGCTATTGCTGCAGCCTATAGCTGCGCACCTTTATTCACTCGGTGTGACGGGGTGCGGGGGGAGGAAGGGAGGGGGGGGGGAGGTCAGTGGCACGCTGTGACATTGCTGTTTGACTATAATTAAACCCAACATGATAAGCCGTCTATTGCGACGTTTTTGATTGTCTTTTGGTAAACCTCCACGTGAGACGCTGTGTCCTATGACGTTGTTGAGTGCCTTTCTGTAAACATTCTACGTGAGAGGCTATCTCTTGTGAGGTTACTGATAACCGTTTGGTAAAATTTGTCTTCGTCCCACTTTGTTTGCCGTCCTTTGTCTCGTGTTGTGCGTTAGACAAGATGGCACACCAACTAGACCGGTCGCACACTTGCCTATACTTGGCCTGAAGCAAGTGAAAATACGCCAGTGCACCAAGAACGTCTGCAGATGTATCCACACACTTGATATGAAGAACATCAAACTAAAGGTGGAGGTGAGCTTTTGAAGCCGTCGCAATGAGTTACAGAGGCAGTTGAAGGTATCTTGTACGGTTGGTAACCATCTCCACTAAATGCCACGAAGAGAAAGAATGAGACACAGACCTGTGTACAACTGATTTACATGTAAAGGCACAACGGTAGATACCGGAGGCGATGTGTTAACAGCTACAGCAAGCAGCCTGCCGCGTCGTATCCATCTCCTCTTCGTGCACCATCTTTTTCAAATGCTACGGAATAATACGACCTTCGCTATGTTAACAGACAATTTTAACTATCTTAAGAACATGTACGCTGAGCTCATGATTTTCAACGATTCACATGGATACCTCTGCTACGCTTTCTCTGAACATTCTTTGAAAATACGCTTACGAACATAACCTGCTGGGTGGAACAAACAGAAGACTAAAAAAGCCGGCAGATCCCACGCCCTGTGGGAATCGATGTTATGCGGAGCAGAAGGGGGATAGCCTACCAAGTTAACGAAACGACCATGAGAGCACGAAGACGTAGGTGGCTCTTTCATGACCTACATGACACGCATGTCATGACATTCATGTCATAAGTCCTCAGGAGTCCCTTTAGCTACACCTAAGAGACCTTAAGGCGAAAACCTTAGTCATTCTCATGACTATGACGTCGACCATCAACCTTTAGTGTTTCCTTCACTTAGTACCCACGTCCGAATCCATTTCAGTGGTTTTTGAGTGTTAATCTTTTCGCTGAGTCATTGTCATTTATGCTGAGTCATGCTCATGACTATGATTTCTAACAGCATCCTTGTGTGTTTTCTTCACTTAGTACCCACGTCTGAACCCATTTCAGTGTTTTTTGAGTGCTATACTTTTTTCGCTGAGTCATTGTCATGTTTGCTTAGTCATGCTCATGACTATTCTACCAGCATCCTGTAGTGTTTCCTTCACTTAGTACCCACGTCCGGATCATTTTGAGTGGTTTTTGAGTGCTAAACTTTTTCGCTGGGTCATTGTCATGACCAACATGACACGCATGTCATGATATTCATGTCATGACATATCATTTATGTTCGTCATATACTCTTGTCATAGTATGTCAATTTTGGCACATACCAAGTTAACGAAACGACCATGAGAGCACAAAGTTGTAGGCGGCTAGATAGATACGGTCAAAGTAGCAAATGTTCGCCAAGAAATGCTTCGCATTTAATAAATAGTGCCATTCCACTCTGTGAAGGTAGATGACCAGCGGAGCTGTATATATGATGAACTATATTTAAATAAAGACACATATCACATGAATTGTCATATTCCATCCATCTTTATTATTTTGTCACTAAGTTGACTATAGCTTTGTGGTTGCTATGGTAGACGGCCATGGTTCTGTAATGATGCTTGAGCGGCAATGGGCGTGAAGGCATGCTGTTCTTCCTCGGTCCGCACAATACGCGGTCTACCCATTACACGGCTAGGAATGCAACTGAGATAACGTGCCAATGCAGTGCGTGACGTCACCAGCCAGAGACACACCCATTGGCTATTAAACGCTATTGGGGCACACCGGCGATACGCTTTCGCTTTGTATCAAGGCTACGGCGTTTTTGGTCTACGCGCTCGGTCTACACACGCAGGGATCCGCTGGAAACTAGCGTATAACAGCTCCGCTGTAAAAAAACAAACAGTCAAGAAGAGACAACTTAGCAGAAAGCAAAATACAAGACAACGGTGAAGCATACTCACGCACAGACGTGAGCTATAGTGCAGGGGTTGTGGCAGTGTGGACCATGCATTTACAAGCAGTTGTCGCGTAAATCACTCATAACAACGTCATCATAGGTCGCTGCTGGTGCCTGGTGGGTCACGTGATGACGAACGGCATATGCCAGCCCGTGGACTGCCTAGACGACTCGGAATGCACCGACGAGAGCACGCGCTGCATCGGTCGTCACTGCCGCTGCGCCAGTGACTTTGACCTCGTCGAGAACAAGTGTCGCAAGAGCAAGGTGCGTGCGCTTCGCTGTCGCGGAAGATGCACTTATATTTCGCTGCCGCTAATTGATTTGTTCTGCGAGAAAATTAGTCATTCGTAGGGTATGGCATTCGACGCATCGAATAACACTGGGTTCCAGTGGTGCTACGCGGTGCTATACATCACGATTACGATACACCGCAGACTGAAAGAGGAGCAAGAACTTTATTGTAAGTTCTGCGAGTTAGTGGGATGGGCTAAAGGTCCCGCCTAAGTGACGGCTAGGAGTTCTTGAGTCCTGGCGGCATCCTCGGCTCGCTGAACAGCCCAGAGTTGATCCTCGATGGCGGGGCTGAGCAACGCGGTCTCCCAGCGCGCGCGGAGGCTTTCGCCAGAAGCTGCGTCCCCGTTACCATTATTTCTGCATATTTTTTGCCATCTGCATATATTTGACGTTTGGCACAAGTTAACTGAAACACCCGGTATATATAGGGCCGGTGTGACGTCACCGGCGGCAACAGATAACAGCTTACGTGGTGACACGCTGGGAGATCAACAGCAGGCGGCACTATCACCGCTCCCAGGCTGGCGTTATCACGTTACCACATCTTAATCAGGTCACTTCATCATAGCCACCTTCTCTCTCACCAAATGGTGCAAGAAAGTACATACTTCACCCTCCAACGCCGCGGCGATTCGAACGGGTGTGCCCGCGGTAATGTGCAATTCGGAGGTGGCCGCACCAACCACTCCGCTATCACGCAGAGGAGGCGATTGTTAATTTGTGCGTGGTCTTGCACGCCACAGAGACTGTCAGAGCGTCCAGATTTTACAGTTACACGTTTACATGAATTTTGGAAGCCGAAACAAGCTACACAGTAGCGAATTAGCGAATGAGCATGACATTTTGGTGCACCACAAAATCGTTCTTGAGAAGATGACCATGTCTGTTGCGGCGGCCTATTGTGCTATCGCAGTAAATGAGTTCACAGCTGGGGGAGTCACTGAAAGTTTGCAGATATTCTTCTTCACGGGTCTTGATCAAACGCACAGCAAAATCTGAATTGCTCAGTGCATGATATGGACTCCCTATCAGATTGCCACAGAGGAGAAGGACGAGGAAAAAAAAACTTTACTTAAGGCCAGCACTAAGGCCCAGTAAAGAAGAGCGCTTGCTACGCTAAGGCCCACCGATGATCCGCCGAGTCCGAGTGAAGCCAAGCACTCCAGGAAGGAGGGGGAGGGTAAGGGAAATAAGGAGAGCTGATGGCAGTGTTACGTGAGTACAGGATGTGTTCTGTATCTGCCCTTATCTCCGGACAATTGGGGCAGTGAGCTGTGCTACACCATCCGAAGTTGCAGAGCATTAGTGGGGCGAGGAGAGTGCTATAGTCTGAACTTTGCGAAGGACACGTGCTTGTTTAGTGAAGGGTGAGCCACCGAAACATGCCACATTGTTTTGTGTTCGCAGGTCGGCGAGTGCAACCTCGACGTGCCCTGTCCGCGCAACCACTCCACCTGCCTGCACTGAGGAAGGCGAGTGCATCTGTTCGCCGGGTTACCGCGCCGTGTTCGCGCACTCGTCGGCCGAGCGCACGTGCCTTCGGGTCTCGTGCGCGCTGGACGCCGACTGCAAGGCGGCATCGGCGGGCGCCCGTTGCCAGCAGGGTCTCTGCGTGTGTCCCGACGACCGGCCGGCCGAGAGCGGGTTCTGCCTGCTGCCGCACGACTCCAAAACTGTGGCGCAGGTAAGCTACCTGCTTGACCTAACTTCCATGCCCGGGGGTACTCGTCGAAATGAGTGCCATTGCTGTGCAGTGCTAGAGAGCTAGATAGATAAATGGGTCGATGGATGAATCGGTAACTGCAGGCCTGTGGAACGGTAGCAAAGGGTAGGTTAATTAGGGTGTTTTAGGATGCGGTAAGGTGATGTAAAGTAGCATAAGGACGCAGGGCAGGGGACGGTATGGTAGTCTGGGGAATGAGAAGGCAGTGTCCGTTTTCGCCAGATTATCATTATTATCAAGGTATTCATCGGTGCAAGACGCGCTAACTGTATCCGAAATTTCCGTTTCAGGTGAAGCTGCGGTGATTTGCACTGTAATAGGGAAGCGTAAGGTAAGGTAGGGTAGGGCAGGGTAGGTTGGTGTAAGGTAGGATAAGGCAAGAGAGGGTATTTCAAAGCCAGGTATGGTATAGGGTAAGGCAAGGTATCACTACTTGTTGCTGAGCTAGTTAGTTGAATCTTGTTATGGTGTAAAAGACAATGAACGCTTTGAAATAACGACAGTACAGAAAAATTTTTTACTCATTAACAAGAAAAGTAACATGCGGAGGCAGGGCGCAGTGACCTACGGTAGGGTGGGTTGGGGTTGGATTAGACAGGGGTGTATAAGGTGATGTAGGCCAGGGTAAGGCAATATAGGTTAAGGCTTGAAAATCTAAGATAGAGTAGGCTAAGGTAGGGTAAATGTTTGCCATTCTTGTGGAGGCAGTGTAGGGTGTCCGCTTTCCATTAAGGAAGATTCATGTAGCTTAAACCGGCTTCTAGCCCTAAGAGATGTACCGGGCGAAATTTGTGGGACAGTTCGAATAGTCCCTGTATGACGAGATTCACGAATGTGAGCCTTTGACGGTGCACCAGTTCATCGCTCACCTGCAACCTTCAAACATGGCTTCACGCCTCTCGTAGGGTCTGTGGGGCGTGACCAAAATGATCACGTACTGCGTCGGCCTGGTCATCGGCGTCGTGGCGTTCGCGGCCGTGTCGGTGACCCTGCTGCGGGCCAAGGCGTCAGCGGGTTACGCGCCGAGCCCCGGCGATTACGACGACGAGGGCAAACAGCTGGGCGACGAAGGTGCCATCATGGCCGAGGCGGTGCTGATGAGAAACCGTCGAGGACACTACCTCGAGGCAACTCAGGGGTTCGAGGTGGAGGAATCGGACCTGGGCTGCGACCTTCCGGAGGGCTCGGACGATGAAGAGCAACGCATGGATCGCATGTTTGTGCGATCCCTGTTCCCCAAGTTGTCTGACGGACTGTTCCTAGCCTCGCACGCAGGAAGCCGAACGTCGTTTGCGGGAACGGCTGGAGACAGGTCGCCGGGGACGACTGTTCATATTTAGATCTTTCATGGTGTCTTTACTTTTTCCCCCTTTTATAGTACGTTTATTGCAGTGGGTAGTGCCTAATATTTATTGTGCATGACATTTTATGCTATGTATCGAACTTCAATTTCGCTTTCTATAGTATATTGCTTCGGAGACGACATCCACGCGTACACTTCGAGCAACATAATTTTCGTATTGATTAGAAACTGCGTTAAAGGGGTCTGAATCTGCACGCTTGTCTTGGGCTGATTCCGTTTTCATATGAAAACAGCACGGAGCGGCAGCGTGCTATAGGGACCAAGTTTTGCTCCGCATCACTTGTTTTACTTGTAAATCGTAATTTGCAGTGAGTATCCAGTCTACCACATGTACTGCTACCTCGCAAACTTATGAACGTAATCTTACAGGCCACATTGTTGTCTCCAGTCTGACTTAGTCTTATGCCTCGAGCGGTGTTACCCTTTCTTTATGCGACAGAGACGCCATCAGATCATAGTCCACCATGAAGTTCTGGCGTAACATATCTTGTGTTTCTAAGAATAGCTCTCTTTGTCTTTTTCGTTTTGGAACAGTGTTGTTCGATTTTGCTAATGCAGTACTAGCCACAGTGACGGCTACTACGTTTCACCTTTCACTTGAGCAGCTCACGTAGCAAAATAAAGCGCACATCAATACAGTCCCAATTAAAGTCTATTAAAGTGAAGCTTTCTTTCCCTCGTCATCCCACTTTGTGAGGGATGGCGCTTGTTGTCTTGGCGAGTAGACAACTTGGGACAATGCGTATGCTCAACTGCGCATGCGCCACCTGGGTACGTGCCCATTCCTGGCCAGTATCCGAGAATAAGTATGGCCTATTGCACATGTGTGCGAATAGACAATTAGAACTGCTTGCAATAAGAGAAGTCGGCATTAGAAAATTGAAGAACTGGGCAGCAGAGGACGGATGAATCGGCATCGGGAGCGGTCAAGAGTGGAGAAATAAGTGGATGCAATGGGACAAGTGCATTCTTGCTTTTGCGTAAACCAGCGAGGTCTGAATAAACATTGCCTTGCGTTTGCGTTATTAGCGTTACATTTGCGTTAAAGTACATATTGTATTTGCGCCCGCTTGTAGAAAAACTTTTGTCACTAACGTTACGCTTGCATAACATTTGCTTTACAATTAGCACAAAGTTCAAAGAAAGCTCGAGCTTAACACCTATTTCTGCATAAACATGGGACCCGCCGAAAAATATTTGTCTGCTCGAAATGCACTTTTGTACATGATCTATATACATTCCAACACTCGTGTGACCCGAGAGGTTCTAATTGTCATGTTAACACGATGCACCAATTGCTAACGCGGCGCTCTTCAATTTCGGAAGCAACGCGAAATGTTCATTCCACTGTGATGTTCTCAAAAGCTCTTCTCAATTGCCCGGTATTCAATAACTAGCGTATCAAATGCTACGGGAATAGCGAGAAAGAATCGGCATTTTATGCAGTACAAGTGTTTGCAGTGCAGAGCACTGCAGGAAACGGAAACTGATGTCTGGCTTTTAAGTTCGTCAGTAACAATCAACCATCCGAAATGAATACAGATAGCTAGGGCCCTGAAAGAATATACCAGTCTGAAGTACGTTACCATTGGTAATTATCATCCCTTTAGTACTACAATTTCGCCCCACGAAAAATATTTCAGTCCCACTCCGTGTCAGTGCACCTGACTCCCAGATTAGGCAAGCCACCCGATCCTGGCGACAGAAGGCCTCCCACTCCCCTCTACTCCGCACGAAGTCGGGACGCTCGGCGGCCGCCATATTCGAGCCTCGTCAGCGTCCAATTTAGAAACTCCCTTTTTAACTAGAGAGCGTCCAGGGCTTACTGACGCGTGCCCAGTCCACGCTTATACGTTGTTACGTATACATGGTTCTCCGCCACGATCATATTCAATCCTCTTTTTACTCTGGCGGCTTAACAAAGGCACCGCTTCCCTATTCTTCCCGGCTAAAGCTGATCGCCCTTCGACCTTTCTCCTCCCACCGTTGTCATGCATATTTCTTCTCTGGTTTCCATTCTGTAACTACAGTGGGCGGCGCACTGTACGGGGAAGTACACGCGAACGTACGCGGCGCGCATGCGACAGTATACAGTATATGTATCTGCCGGCCGCAGCCTTCCGCTCCCTATCGGCGATTGCTCGGCGTCCGGAACGCGGATTGCCATATGGCGCGGCGGGGCTGCACGAACGGGAAATGGGGATACCAAAATGGGGAAAGGAGGACGAGGCACGCGGGCATGCGGCGGCTGGCTTTTCCCTACGTGGTGTTGTGCGAGAAGTTGGTGGTAAAGTGTGCTCCCCGTCCTGGTATAGTTCCATTCAGCGCTGCCGCAGCTGCAAGACGTATCGATGTTGCGCCGGTTGTTCTGCCGCGTGGAAGCTTAAGATCGGTGTCACCCTAATGGTACAGATTTAGTGAACGCTATTATACGGGCTTCTCCGCCTTCAAGATATGCGTCCATATGCTCTGTGGCGCGGTTCCCGTGGCGCTCCATGACAGATAAGACCTGTTGATCGTCAGTTTAAGGATTCTCTTCATTCGCGAGGGCGTTGCAAGTTATCGCGTATCACAGAAATTACAATAAATAGTCTTGCGGTCGAGACTTGCAGTAGTTATCAACGTAGCTTGTATGCTTTTGACAAAGAGTGTACATTCGACTGGTCGCTTTCGGGCGACCTCGAGCTCTCTCGCGGTGCGATTCAGATTCGGCTCGTCCAAATAAAATGCTCGAAACACAATCACTCTGTTCAATTATGGCGCCGTGCTCTTTCGCCGAGTTCTCGGAGGCGATGTCACCTTCGAACTGGGAGCGAGACGAACATCGACGTAATTCCGATATCGTGGATCGTTCGTTTGCTCCGGGAGCAGCTGAGCGTTTGGCTGGGGCATGTTTACTCTGGCTCGAAAATCTAGAGGCATCCGCGTCAATGCGAATCGACATATAGCGCGTTAAGAACCAGAAGAACGTATCATAAGAATTCAGTGTAAGCTGCGTTTGAAGAACCGTACTGCGCCTGTGTGTCCGCGCGCCAAAGCATAGTTCCAGCGAAAAGGCGATTAGGAAAGCAATTCACCTACTCCTTGGCGTCGCAGAAATGAGAAAACGTTATTATCTAGCCTATCTACAGAGATTTTCTTTTGAGTTGGAGAGCAGTGGACTAGCTAATGAATTCTCAGGTCATCACCAGTTTATGGTATCATCGCTTTCTTGCTGTCTGCTACTTACTCGGTCTGTAGCTGGTGGTGCTGCGTTGTTGTGTGTGTGGCGGCTGTAACGACCCTAGTCAGCTCACCGTTCGTGTCATCTATTAGCCAAGCAGCCACCACACTTTCGTTGCGTTGGTTACAAGCACAAACGCTATCGCGTTGGCTTTACTTCTGTAAAGTGCAGGGTGACGGTCGTGGCTTTCTTTACTCTCCATGGAAAGCAGCGAAAGCTATACTTATCAATGCCTTTATGGCTTTGATGAGAAAACACTACCTCTATAGTCGAGCAGACGGCAACGAACGACACGCGAGCAGACGACAAAGGCATGACTACCACTCGAGCAGGAAGGAGCTCGCGTTCCCGATTCGGTGGAGGCTTCTTGCGCTGCCTTTCACAGCGCTGAATGGAACTAGTGAGATGGAGTCGCAGTCGCACCTCTCAACTCTCGACGCGAGTTTGCGTACCGCCCCCAACACAGATTGCGCGCACCCCTCTCTCCAGCTTTCCCCACCTCTGCCGGCTGCCTTTTCTTCCCTCTTTCCCAAACTTGTTAAAACCTCACTTGCGTGCCTACGTGCGCCCAGGCGGGTAGTCGGGACGGGACGGTGGGGGAAGTTAGAGGTCCCGAATGTGGCGGTCACATGGCTTAGGGAGAGGGTGGATAACTTTTCACGCGTGTTCGCGAATAAATGTGGGTGCTTCGTGCACTGTTGCCAGGTGAACAGACGGTACGGCAAGTTTCGGATGGCAGAAGCTCTCGTTAGAATGCCTATTGTCAGAGCCTTGCATTTAATTTCGTTTATTATTTGAGACACATTACAAGTCAGGGAACGTCAGCCTCAAGGCAGAATGCACTGCTTAACATCGGCCTTACCGCCTATGCCTTGCTCAGCACGGTAACCTTCACAAACGTCGGTTTAAAAGCTCCGTTGTCTTTCTGCTGATATTTGTTGAAATTTTTGTTTTGATGGCGCTTGAATGTCGCGGATTATTTTGGCAATCAAAGAGAAATGCCAAAACATAAATGAATCAGGAATTACGACATAACTTGGAAATATGAGGCGTGGGTGGCCAAAGAACACGTAGATTAATTCCAGCCTGAACCAGTGGTTGTTTCGTCAATGCATCAAATTTATTTTTGAGCTGAATGTCACGCGTAAGTAGCAGTATTATTGGTAGACTGGCTCCAAGTTGCGTGTATATTAGAAGTCCCTTGTTAAGTTTGAAGACAGTTCACAAGATTGACGTCCGCGGTAAACAAATGTGAACAACTCCCCGGCCTTTTTTTTTTACAATCTGCAAAGCATCATTTCTGGCTCGCGAAAGTTGCGTTAGTGGCACGGGATAAGCATCAATGAGTTCAAAAGACAGGCTGACACCGGGAGCCTAAACAAAAGCCTTCTAAAAGAGGGCTGCCTAATTAATTTGTCGCTTGAGCCATATGAGCGGGAGTGATGGACACCAATGACGTTCTGACAATGAATTGAATCACTTTGAAATAAACAAACAAAAAATACTGCGATTTTAACTGACAAGAGCGCGGCGTTAATCTTTGTGTTTTGCTGATTTTTCTTCATACTAACGCATTCTCAGGATTATGATCGTTAGATCGTGTACATGTTGGGGAGTAAACAACAAAATGAATAGCAGTGACATGTGCTGTGATGATGCCCCTTCTGAAGGTATTCTGCCAAATTTGCGACCGGCTTTGAACTCGAACGTTGCAAGTAAAGTCATAAGCTTAGTGTTCGAAACTAGATTAAAGAAAGAGGCGATGCTTAGCCAACTTTACTCTTAACTGCTTATCGCAGTGAATTAAAAATGGGTCTCACCTTGTAAGTCGCGGAGCTCCGCACGCAAACGCGTACATTTCTCAATGTAAGAGAGAGAGAGAGAGAGAGAGAGAGAAAAAGAGGGGGTAAACAAAATTCTGCACATCCGCCGCACGTGTTGGATCTAGATGAAGCGAAGCTTTAGACCAGCGCCTACGCAAATACTGTAAGAATGCCATTATTCTGTACCACGTTTTCCAGCATAGTGATTACGCGCCTGGGCGGCAAAATGGCAAGACGTGAAGACCGCCAACTCGTGTTACCCCACGTGATCTATGCGACCACGGGTTACACTGCCTGCTGGATGAGCCCAGTTTATTACTGCGCGGTCTCCAGGGTCAGCCCACTTTACTCAGGCAAAAAAAAAAAAAATCCCTACCGATCAGACACGCCAAATCCCGGGACAATTGAACGAAAAGCTTCGCTTACTTAAATTAAATAAGCGTCTCAAAGCGTGTACTTAAAGCACTGAGGATATTTAGGTACCGCTTGTTTCATAGCGTACATCCTCGGAGAACAAACCCCGTCGACGGCATACCTCTTGGAGTAATACAGATGGGGCTGCGTATGAGCGCATTTGTTATACGAGTGCTGTCCTGTCAGTGAACTACTCGGCAAGACTGCAAGCGGCCGCCGCCAATGGTCAGCGAAATCCGCGAGGGTTCGCAAAGGACGCTTCGCTTTTAAAAACAGGGCTTAAAGAATTACCCTAATAAAAAAGCCTTGAAGTGCCATCCGGAACAGTGATGACCGGCTTGAGGATAACGTTGGAGTCGAGAACGACGACCGCACGAGGGCGGTGCGACCTCGCTTGACGTGATATCGAACACGCGGGATCGAATCCTGGGTGGCCACAAATTCACTTTTCTGATCACTTCCTCAGCGCAGGAAACAAGGTCATGATAAGCGTGACGGAGATTATGAATGAACGTGTGACAAAGATCAATTAACATGACCGTTGTATGAAGGTTATAATTCGGGCGGGTTCTTTTGACATGCTGGGGAAGCGACTAGTGCTAACAGAACAAGGATGGACATGCCTCCAGGCGGCGCTAGCATTGAGCTGTTTGTTTGCGAACACGTATATGTTTTTATGTCGAGCTCAGGCGTGTGTTAAACAACGCGGTATGCTAGATGAAATATGAAGCGCGTACAATTGCGCGTATCTGCCTCGATTTCCTAATAACGACTGCATCGTGTAACGACTTTTTCTTTTCTTTTGATCTTCTATTTCTACTGAACGAGAAGACAATAATTAGTAATAGACGGTGGCAGTTCAAGAATTTAACGTCCGCCTGTCATAACGAGCCCATGAAACATTACCATGAACATCAAAAAAAAAAAATCCGCTAGCGAATGTCGAAATAAGACTTGGCTAGAACTTTTCCCGCTAACTGTTGAGTGTGCTATGTTGATTGTGATGTCTGGACAACTGCGCGCGTGCCTCGCGGGCGACCCTGTGCACACTCACTTATCAAAGTTCTCGTACGCTCAGCACACATCAGACAGTTTTAGTTACACGTACGTAGAGACTTCACGTACGCAAACGTGAACAGTCTACGTACCTTTCGTGCACGCCATCTGAAACGCTTTTTGCTAGACGTACGCGACGCACCACGTAGCTACATCTATCAGAAAATATGAACACTGCGGTAGCCAATTCAATTCAAGATGAGTATTTCAGCGAAGCCAGTGATGTGCATTGATGCGGGCCGTTCATCGTCTCCGCAATGCCCGGAAGTGTGTTGTGCAAGCGTTATCTGCTGTCATCGTTGACATGGAATGAAATGGGTGACCAGTCATCCTGTCGCCGTGTTTCCATGCAAGCCATCTGCGCGCGCTCAGCACGCTATCGCTTGTTCGTGATCTCGCCATAGAGAAAGGAATTCAACAAGAGGGGACACTCCCATAGAGCCCAGCAGCCGAATTGACTGCAGCGTGCCAAGCGGTCGGTGTCGATCACTTGCATCACTTCCGGTTTCGGTTTTGGGCGCGCGTATTTTGAACGCAAGCTAGCACGCCGGCTGCGCAACCCCCCCCCCCCCCCCCCCTTTTTTTTTTTTTCTTTTTTTGCTCTTCGTGCAGAATCAGTTTATTTAGTAAAAATGATTGCGAACGATCTCGTAAAGTCCCATCGAATCTGTGCCACGTGCAATTTCACAAAGTAGACGGAAGACCTTTTGTGCAATGAGGAAATATTTATTTTGCTCTATATAAAAGTTCGTTCCGCGCTTTTTGTGCGTTCATCCAACGTTGTGACCCCAGCAGGTAAGGCAGTAGTTCCTGTATGAAGCTCCAGCGGACGGTACCAGCTGAAAAAAAAGTAAATCACAAGCATGTTACATTTCCAAGCACGTAACAGCATGTTACAAGCATGAGTCATTTTGGTATTTAGACATAGAAATACTGCGTGTAGACGTGAAACGTGCGAAAGCGGTGAATGGGCGGCATTACAAACAAAAGCAATTCGCTTTTACATACATGGCGTAGAAAATACCCGACTCATCCCAAACATATATGAAAACATCTGATTTCCAAGCGTTCCCCAATTTCCGGGCATTATTTCCTGCACTTAGGCAGCACAAATACTAGAGCGACGTCGCGTTTCCAAATTTGGCCTCGGGCGACGCGACGGTACGCGACATACACAGAGACGGACGCAACAGGCACTCAAGACAAATGCGTGGGTGCAATGCCTTTTTTCAGTCCTTTATAGAAGACGTAATTTTTGAATTACAAGTTTCTGATATGTTCGTCCTTCGCGCGTTCTGCCGGCACCAGCAGCACACCCCATGTTATCACTCTTGGCAATCGCCCATTGCGTTTTCAACAGGCGTGAGTATCGAAAGAAAGTACATGTTGTTGCGGAGCCCCAAAAAACGTCACAGACTTGTCCCTCTCAGATTCATTACACGCCAAACTAACTTTATCACCACGGCCGAGCTGCTTATCGCTAACTGCGTCACAGCGCGCTGTGCGGCCAGCGTGCCTCAAAAGTACCCCAGAAAGTAATGAAATTACTTTTTAGTAATGTCTGGCGTCAGAGAAAGCGGCACAAACTTCTCCTAGCAAGATGCACTAGACTACATACCACGGCTGAGTTCTCGCTAACTTCGACATGGCGCCCATGTGCGGCCAGTGTGGCTCAAAAACCGAAATAAGTTACAATAGTCCCCTAGGAAGCGTCGGAAACATGTATCAGCACGATTCATTAACTCAAATTAACTGCGCCAGGATGCCCGAACTGTTTTTCGCTAACTGCGTCTTAAGTCTCGGTCCCGTGCCGTAAGCCTAATTGCGCCGTAGACTGTGAAACAAGATTTCTCACCTTGCCATAGTCCAATAGTGCAGTGGTGTCTTGTCCCAGTGCAGAAGGAACGCAAGAATACGCCGAGAGCCCAATAAACCAGGTTACATTTAAAAAAGAAAAAAAGAATGAGACAGACGGGTCGCCGCGCGCGAGCGCTCAAACGCGCGCGCAGCCATCCTCGCTGGCTTCGGGGGAGTGTCTGGCGGATGACGCATGTATCTGGCGCCACAGAACACCCATACAAACACCCATACCTGTGGCTAGGTAAGGCAAGGAAAATAAGTCGCAAAGCTTAAGTTAATTTATACGCAAAACGTTTTAGTTTCAGCGGCAAAGAATTAAAAAAATAAATGAATGCCGGTTAACTTAAGTTCACTTTCTTTTTCTTTCGATGCTCGCGGCAGCTAACGTTCGGTGTCAAAAGTATAGCGTGACGTATGGTGACGTGCTTCCTGTTGCCAGTTTTTGCCGAGTGTCCCCTCTTGTTGAATTTCTTTCTCTATGACCTCGCGAAACCCCCGCGCGAAGCTGTCTACGTGCGCAAGAAACGCACGCAAAAAATCGAATCTAACGTACGTCCGTGAGACCAGCGCGCGGCCGCTACGTTCTGCGCATGCGCACTGCTCACACGTAGAAGCTCTACGTACGCAAAGCCTCTACGTGCGTGTAACTAAAACTGTCTATCCAGTTTTCCGTTAGATATCGCCAAAGCGGGTAAAGTCATCCTGTAATGCTATAAAGAAATTCTGCAGATACCACGTACTGTGTGAATCGACGTTATGCGAAGCATTTTGCAGGTACCCGTCTATCTAGCATTGTTCGGGGCAGCGCAAAGCGGTAGCAGGCTGAGCAACGTGTTTGTGTAAATTGAGTAGTCGTGTAATATATATATGTGGGTCACGAGCGTACGTGGCTGTACCAACAACAGCATGACGACAATCACGTTTAAGACGATCACATATACGGCGGCATCGGCATGATTACTACGCCAGCCGTGCGACGCGAGCTAACATGGCAATTGTTGGTTTTTACATAGGCAGCGGACGAGCGTAAACGTGAGAAACACAGACTGACATCAACAGCGTCTAAAGCTTTATAGCTATGCCATCTGGCGCGTGTCACACAACGATGGCATGTGTTCTCCTACGAAGAAATGTTAAATCACGATTAACTTTGGTGATCATGATGTCAGCGCAACGTCGCACAATTGCTACGTAGCCTGCAACGAGGACCCGGTACTGAGAAAAGTGGGCCGGCTCCGGGGATAGTGCAGTCTAACATGACGTTTCAGAGCGCGAGCTGTCACAAAGAAAAACACGCCCGAATAATAAAGCCTGAAAATTGATATTAACGATTAGTATTCATTGAATAACTCATTCCTAATTTACAAAATTTCATTGAAGTTTTCTTCCCTTTTTACCTACTGCCGCCGGATTCATGGCCGATCCCCCGTAGTGGGTTGAGCCATACCAGTAGGCACCAAGCCAAACCAAAGCTGGCCGGCTTTGAAAGGAGCGCCGTATGCCTGCGGTCGTGGCCTAATGCTTAGAGCACCGGGCTGCTATGCTAAAATGGCAGCAGTGGCGTGAACAGCACTGGATCATTCGCATGGACTGACAGCAGTATCTTTTTGCTGCAGGTCTCGGTAATCAGTTCATTCTGATCATCCGTCTTTTCCTATCTACTTCCTGGGCCTACCTGCCACGTGTGGTCAAGTTTTCGCCCTTCGGCCGCTACCCCGAGCAAAGCGCTGCCCCCAAGACGAAACGTGCGCACTGTTCCTAGCTGCTGGTTTGCTGAAACGTCTTGACGTCATCAGCGAAAAGACTACAAATACCGGGACCTTGTCGGACACCGACCAAATGGCAGCAGTGGCGTGAACAGCACTGGATCATTCGCATGGACTGACAGCAGTATCTTTTTGCTGCAGGTTGGTGAAATCTGTTTACTCCTTTTGTAACTTCGTTACTACACTTGAAATTGTGCCACGCCACTGCTGCCATACCAGTGTTTTCTTGTAACTTACTGTTGGTCATCATGGCAAAAATAAGTAAAGAATTGGTAAGTGCCCTTGAGGACCTGAAAAGAGAAATCAGGATCGAACTCAAGAATTTGAAAGATTCTCTGGAACGAGATTTTCGAAATGAACTCAGAGAAATAAAAGCCAATCTCAAGTTTACTGATGAGAAATTTGATGATATGGTTACCAGCCTGAAAGCAGTTCTAGAAGAAAATAAGCGCTTGCGCACTGAAAATGACAACCTAAAGTCACGTTGTGATCAGATAGAAAGTCAAATGAAATCGAACGAGTCACGAATCGCGGACGGCGAACAGTATTCGCGAAACGCCAATATAGAAATAAAAGGCATACCAGTGCATGCTAATGAAAAACTGACGGAAATCGTGGTGAAGCTTGGTGACTGTATTGGGGAACCCATATCACCGTCTGACATTGACGTGTGCCACCGGGTTTCAGTACCAGGAAGCCAAACTGGAAAGAACATTATTGTCCAGTTTGCACTCCGAAGGAAACGAAATGCAGTGCTGGAGAAAGGAAAACGAAAGCGACTAACGGCTAGTGAACTTGGGTTTTCTGAATCTGTGCCAATTTACGTCAATGAGCACCTGTGTCCTGAAAGGAAGCGCCTCCTTGCACAGGCCATTGCCAAAAAACGTGAAACAAACTGGAAGTTTGTTTGGGTACGTGATGGGCACATTTATGCCCGCAAATCTGAAAACAGTGCCAGACTAAGGATCACTAGCTCGATCGATTTGAGTAAAATGAGCTAAAAACATGGATACGCCCATGAGCTGCCTCGAACTTTCTTCTATCGCAGATCTAGATAGCGTTTACTCTGAGAATAGCATTGCTCTTTTTCATATGAACTGTCGTTCTGTGTGCAACAAGGCTGACGAAATACATGACCTGTTTACTTCCCTTAATTTTTCGTTCCATGCAATAATGTTCACTGAAACCTGGTACCACGATGATTCAACATATTTTGTACTAGACAATTATACTCACTTTGCTAATAACAGGCAAACTCGAAGAGGTGGTGGTGTATCCCTGCAAATTGTGAATTCGCTTCCTGCAACAATTCTTGAGAATTTCACGTTCTGCACTCCGGACTGTGAAGTGCTAACCGTTCAGAGTGACAAAAATCTATTTTGTGTTGTCTACCGCCCTCCAGACGGAAAACTTCAAAATTTTTTTTTCATCGTTAGAAGTCCTTTTTGATTATGTGTCTATAAATGAGCATGTGCTATACCTTTCCGGTGATATGAATATTGATATGCGAACCGTGTCACCAGAGCCGACAGAATATGCTTCATTACTTGATTCTTACGCTCTTGTGAATGTAATTAATGTACCAACGCGCGTAACTTGTTCCACTTCCTCTACTTTAGATTTAATTATCACTAACAACGATAAAGGCACTATAACTTCCGGAACTTTGATAACTGACATCAGTGATCATTTTCCAGTGTTTGCTTTTATTGCTAATACCAACCCTAAACATGCATCTGAATCACCAGCGTATTATTATCGCTGCATTGATTCAAAAGCCCTCGACACCTTTCGTAATGAAATATGTACAGCCGACTTCTCCCATATACTGTCCCTGTCTGATGCAGATGTTGCATACGATGCACTAATGACTGAGATACAACACATATATCAAAACTGCTTTCCTTTAAAATGCTGTCGCAAACGAAAATCGAGGAAACCGTGGATTACGAACGCCTTATTGAAAAAAATAGAAAAAAGAACGAAACTATATGCGCAATTTGTTAAATCCAAGGATCCCGTGAAATTGTCTCAATATAAGAAATATCGCAATAACTTGAACAAAGAACTACGTCAAGCCAAGTACGAATACTTCAGCTATTCGTTTTCAGATAATTCTAGCACAAACCCTCAGCATCGATGGCATCAACTAGGTAAACTACTTGGACGTCACTACAACAGTGGTCCAAACTGCATTATGAGCGATGGTGCTGTGCTGACAGGGCGCGATCTCTCGAATGCCTTTAACAATTTCTTTGTGAATATCACAAATACACTCTGCTCTCCCATTCATTCGACCAACACGCCAATTCACCAAGCACCAGGAGTCTCGATGTCGATGTTCATGTCCCCTACAACTGAAAATGAAATAATTTCTGTATTCAGAAATCTTAAAAACAGTAGGACTTTAGATATTAACGGTTTTCAAATAAAACCTCTAAAATATGTAATTGATTTGTTAGCTCCAATCTTAACATACATATTCAACCTTTGTCTCAGTAGTGGAGTATTTCCTAAGCAGATGCAGATTGCGAAAGTTATTGTGATACACAAAGGAGGCGATACCTCTGAATTTTCAAATTATAGGCCAATTTCTATTCTACCGGTACTTTCTAAAGGTATAGAGAAAATAATTCACACGAGAATAACTAATTTCTTAGATAAGCATTCCGTTTTGTCGAATGATCAGTTCGGGTTCAGACCAAAAATATCCACTGAGTTGGCACTTCTCAAGCAAAAGGAACTCATCATAAATGCATTTGAAGACAAGCTCCTTGTCCTCGGAATTTATATTGACTTTTCCAAAGCCTTCGATTTAATCAACCATGACTTGCTAGTAAATAAACTAAGCCACTATGGTATAAAGGGGATTCCTAATTTATTGATACGGTCATACCTTCAACATCGAAAACAAATTGTGGCACACAATGATGCTCTGTCTGATGGCCAATACATAAAATCGGGCGTGCCGCAAGGCAGCATCTTAGGCCCTTTGCTGTTTTTAGTTTACTTAAATGATATATTTTACACTAAGCTACCGGTGAACCTTACTGCCTACGCTGATGACCTTACGGTGCTCATTACGGGTAGAAGAGAAAATGACTTATCCTCTACAGGTAATCAGTTTTTGCAATACATGTATCAATGGTCGCAGGAAAATTACCTAAAGGTGAACACAAGCAAAACTAAAGCCATGGTATTACGAGCGAAAAACAAAGTTGTAAAAGATATTATGCTTAGGTATGGGGACAACTATATTGAAATCGTGCGTAGTATCAAATGTCTGGGAGTAACCTTCTCGGAATCGCTTAATTGGGATGCCCAAATTAATAACATACGATCAAAAATGAACAAAGTGAATGGGGTGCTAAGTCGTCAACGGTATGTACTATCAACAAGAATTAAACTGTTAATCGACAACGCATTCTTAGTTCCAATACTTAACTATTGCCACACTGTCTGGGGCACAAGTACGAAGCAAAATTTATCCAAGATTATTGTTACTCAGAAACGTGCGATAAGGTTGGTTGCTAACATACCATGGTATGCCCACACAGAAAACTATTATTCCGAGTTTAACATAATTCAAGTGCCTAATCTTTATGCCTTCAGGTTAATTCTTATGTACAAGAATGCTATTAGAACAAACAACGCAGATGTGTTGACGCTATTCAACCTTCAAAGCCATGTGCCCATGTACAATGTACGCCGTTGCACGGCTTGGTCTACACCGTTCTGTCGGACTGTGTACCGATTTCAATCAAGCGCCTATAAACTTGCCTGTTACCTCAACACACTTGAACGAAATAACATCTCATTGGAAGAATTATCCAAAAATAAGTTAATTAGTGTTTTGCCGCTCCTGCACTAATGGATGGTGTTTCATTCTGTGTTTCTTTTTTTTTTTGCATGTTGCGTTATTGTTTGTTAAATCACACAATGTTAACGCACTAAGGCTGTTCTCAATATTGTACGTATATTTTCTTACTGATCCCTACTGTAAGTATTTTGCCCTTATACGTTTCCAAATTCAGAATGTATTCAATGTTTTCAGTATTCCTCTGCGTTTGTCATAACTAAGCTGTTTCCTCGCCATACTGTCATGTGGGGCGTAATGGGGTTCTCTCAAGCCGCTGCATGCGGCTTTTACCCTTACGTCCGCTCTCATTCTGTATTCTGTGGAAAGAGAGAAATAAAGATTATTATTATTATTATATTATTATTATAAGTCGGTCGGTCAAACATTATTTTCTTTTTAATTAAACCGAGGCGAGGGAGAAACTCAACTACCCACCTAACTACCGCAAAGTGTCAGGAATGAGGCAAAGGATGCTTCGCATTGAAATCCGGGACAGATGGTGGTGATGGGCTTATCGGTCTTCCAGCACTACAGCCGCCATTACGTCACGATCGCACGCATGCGTCTATTGCGTCAAAGTCGCTCTTTGAAATGTCTAGCGCGTGCGTCATGGTTCTTACGTTCTTCCTTGGTCGCAGCTAACGCTTTGGGACGTTCGCATGACTTCGCACGGCCTTTGGGATCGAGCCACATTATTAGGCCAGACAGTGATACATCCAAAGAGGGCGAAGTCCACCTATAATGCTATCGGATTGAAATATATTCTTCAAGCGTCATTGAAGTACCATGATTTGTACAAATAGAGGAGGCGCTGGTCCAGTGATAGAGAGCGCCATCCTTTACCGAAGAGCCTCCACTCATTACACCTAGATATTTTCAGCCAACGAGCTCGAAGAACCGCGTTAAGGGAAAGAAATTTTCAAGAAGACAGTGGTCAGATAAAGGCTGTTACAGAGACAGCCTTGAAGGTTGCTCCCATTTGTCCATCAATGCTTGCTGAGTGCCACGATTTTACTTACGAAAACCGTGCGGAAGCTTAGAAAACTTCTCAGCACTTCTTTAAACTACCGTATACGCATGCGCCGGCAGGGCGGCGAACTCGGGTCTGACGTCGAACGCGAAACTCCCCAAAGCAGATGCGGTGTCCGCTGCCAGAACTACAACCCGCCGCCCCTGTTTTCTGTCATTATGTCGCGCACGCGTTAATTCTTTCTTTTGCCTCGTCATGTTCTGTTCGCGGTGACGCGGCGCCGGTTCTCCATTCGAGGTCACGCATGCGCAAAGTAACACCGACCGCTGAAAGCGACGGGGCGTCGTCCGCGCTTCGAACCCCGCTGCCAGGTTTCGAGTCGGGTGCCCAAAAGTCCGTGCAAAATGCGAGCGGCGTATTATGTGACTTCCCTTGGCCAAGTACTGCATTGTGCGTGGCATCGACAGAGCCTGTCGGCGGGTAACCGTGAGCGTGGTTAATTTCTTTCTTCTATTTTTCTTTATTTTTTTTTTATGTCCGCCACAACTGGCAACGGGCAACTTCACCGGGGAAGTCGCATCTGATACCAGTTTTGGCGGGGACACGCGTAGGGGAAGTCAATCTGGTAATCGTAATTTGAAAATGAGACTTCATATTTCAGCCCCTGGTTCGTCGAGCCTGTGCTTTTGCAGCAACTGAACGAATGCATCGAAATATAATAAATATCTTTTTCTATAGTGAACTGACACAATGTTAAGTCCCGCAAGCCATCTATGCGGAATGTTTTAACGACTTCGTGAGCAACATGCAGAAGACCGTGCTTTTAAGTCGTCTTCGTTTATTGTAGAGTTTATAGAAGACATTTTTCACAGGGAAACCTAGTAAGGAAAACAAAGATTGCTCTTTTGTGGCGACATTGTTCCACGATAAAAAAACGTGGTGATAATGGCACTGCTCACGAATGCCACAACACCAGCTGAAGGAGCCGCTAATCTGAAGCAGCGACCTTTAACAGCTGTCGCTGTAGGTGACCACACTCAGAGACATTCCATAAAAAGAAGAATGCTTTCGGGAGAAATTAGTCCATGTGATTATGACGGTAATGGTGATGAGAGCCAGTTACGGGTGCAACTAAGTTTGAATGAAGGAACTCTGAATCTGGAAGAGCAACCTTCAACAGATATCGCTCTAGAAGACCTACTTCACAGCTTGCGGGCTTGCTTTTCTATGTCCCTGTGCATCCAAACATTCCTTCATGCGGGAGATGTCAGTAATTAAAGTAAGAAAAAAAAATCAACTGTCCTGCACAATGAGACGGTTCATTCACGCCCTAAGGAAAGGGTGGCGAATACTGACGCCGTGTAGTTGACGCGTCCGGAATATGAACGCAATTCGTTGCGGCAATGACATTTTTGAGCGGGAGTTACAACCACTGCAATAACCGGGGAGTTGCAGCACCGTGCCAGTGGGAGCAGAAGAGCGTTTGATGCGATTGGGCCGCGGAAACCCCACTCACAGACCACCAAATCACGACCGTGGCACGACGCACAAATAAGTCTCTTGGCTCCCCGCACCCCACGGCTCCCGGAACCAAACTCCAGCACCCCCCTCCCCTATCCTCCTGCATCTACCCCCTACTACACTCCCGGCCACCAGGCCTCGAATGACGTCGCGCTAGTTTAAATACTATTTAAAACTGCTTCGCACACCCCCGGGGGGGTTCGGAGAGAATGACGACGAGTGCCAGGTGTTGGGTGCCATGTGACGTTTGGGTGACGTCAGACGCCAATCTGTCAGAGGCTGCAGTGTCCACGTTTCTCCCCTTTGAGAACGGCACTCTGGTGTTACGCGATAGATGTCGGAGTTTGTGATCGGTCATGCAGTTTGAGAGGGCCAAGGCATGCAGTGAGCGTTCGTCTCTGTGGCTATTTGGTTTACTTGAAGAAGGCAGATGTAGATATATGGTTTTCTCTTTTGTAGTGTTAGATCGCATACTTCTTTATTCTAGAATTAATAAGAAACCTTAACATCCCTTATTCTTCTTTATCGTGTTTCATTTTTGTCGTAAGACCCAATTCTGTTTTATCCTTCCTTTTATCTTTATTGCAGGCCTGAAGGTTTAGCTTTTTTCTAGCAATAAACTCGCTGTACACGCTAACTTCCAGTAGGCGCTTTTGTGGCCGTTAGCCGTCGTCATTTCTGTACAACGAGTTTCTTTTTTTTTTTCAAACTGTAGGCCCTGCAGGGTACAGTGGCTACATCAACAGTACTTTAGCTTTTTTTATATTTTGCGGCCCGATATAGACAATATCATCCGCTCGTTTTTCATTTCTCCAAGCGACATTTCCTTCTTTCATTTTCTTTCTTTTTCATTGAGGAGACAACCACGAAATCACCAGTGCCACTAATTGCCTTCCATTTGCTGTTTGCTCTTCCTCTCCGCATGAAGTTTTGCATGCAAAATTTTCCAGACGCCTAAAGCATTAAAAAGAAAGGCAGCTGGAATGGCGACGTTGCCGGAGGTCTGCGCTTTTCTTGCTCCGGGACGGCCCAAACGGGAATGCGCCCTCTTCCCCGAGCACAAAACGTTAATGTCAGCCCTCTCCTCCATTACCCTCACCTCAAATGGCGTCACCTGACCACCTCGCCGAAACACTGCGAAGTGATGGCACGCCTCGCTCCTCTCCTTCTTCATCTCCGACGTAGGGAGAACACCCGAGACCTTGTTCGATCGCTGCTCACTCGAAGAGATCCCTAGCTCCCTTTCCACTCATCGCTTTCCCGAAAGCTCCGGGAAAGGGGGAGGGAAGGGGGTCCCACTTCTGCTGCGAAAAACGAGCCACTCCCGGGACGGGTCGGCCGAGATGAGGGGCGGGATCGCCTCGACCGATATCACTTCCCTCGCTCGAGCTACAAGGAGCCCGGCCAAGACTCCGCCCGCCGCTCCCGAGGAATAAAGGGATCCCGCGGGAGGCGTGGGCATTCCCCATTGGTCCGAGAAGGAGGCGTCCAGAAAAAAAAGAGACCGGGACGGACGACGTGGTGTAGTGGGGAAGATAGGAAGAGTGGCTGGGAAAGGAATGAAGGCAGGGAAGAGAGCAACACTGAAACGGGGAAATCGGGAATTCAGTCTCGCCTCTCCCTACATTGCTCCCGAAGCGTCTTTTCTCTCCCGGTTGCTCATCTATTTCAGCGATAACGACAGCGAGAAGTAGATAAAGAAAGGAGAGAGGAGCCTCCGGCTGAAGAGCAAGATCAATCGGTTGTTGCCGCGTCGGCGACAAGGGGGAGGTAGGCGATGGGGGGGGGGGGGGGGGGTGTAGAGGGGGAAGGATGAAGGGCTCAGGCAAAAAAAAAAAATGTCGAGGAAAGCGTTTTTATTCGGCGTTCCCGAAAATGTCGAGATGTGTGGCGAGTGCAAAAGAAAGAGAAATCTGGTAAATATTCGGAGTACAAGGACGACTTGTACAGGGAAACAGAGGAAATCATGATAGTTCTCTTCGCTGTTTGGGCCAAGCGGACAAAGCTTCGCTCCTTGAAGATATAGTTACATTAGGGAGAACAAAAGCAAGTCATCTCTGTTTCTTTTGCTGCTGTTAATCGGTGCCATCTAAATGAACAAGAAAAAAGTAAATGGTGGAAGAGCAGCGTGCTCTTCGAAAGTGATCGGGGACTGTGATGAGTACCAGTGTTCTCGCAACGGAAATCCTGTAATCCTGATGTTCAGGAGGTCGTACTGCAGGTGCAAGTACAGTGTTGCATGCCTGATTAGGCCAGACAAAAACAATGCATATAATTGAAATGAATGTAGCTATTCTGCTGCATCAAGGCTTGGTATAATTAATACATGTAGATTCATGAAAATAAAGATGTACTAACTTGGCTGTGAACTAATGAACCGATAAAAGCGCGATGTGAGTTTTGGACAGTGGCGCTCACTCCACGTGCAATAACAGCACACCCACGTACTTTAGCGACTAATAAAATGAAGCAAAGCATTGGCGCACTCATCGTGAAGCTCTTGAAAAACAAGCTCCAGAGAGCATAGGAGCAGCAAAATAAAGATGCCTCTTGAATGCAAATTAATAACGGCAAGTGCGCATAAATGAGAATCGGAAGAGGAGAGGGGTTCATCAGCCACGCTGTAGCAAAGAAGGCTTTACCCTATGGGACACTGGTCGGGAGTGGGGGGGGGGGATAGGGAAAGAGAGTCTTAGCAAGCAGGGATGAAAGGAACGGGAAAGCTATAACGGGAGAAGGTAAAGAGGACGCTCCCGCGTTACACAGCAACGAAGTCAGAACAGCGTGAAAGGCAGAGACGAAGGAAAGGGAGTTGAAGCGATCATAAGCGAAAGAAAAAGAAATATGAACGCGACCGGACAGGGACTGGAAAGGGAGAAATGGAGGTTGCGCACAATGAAAAGATAAACACCAAGGAAAAGACGAAAACTGGGGGGAGGAGGGGTACAAGGGTGCACTTGCGGGGAGGTGTCAATCGGTGGGCCACCGGCGAGGGGCTGGCTCGCCCACCCCACCCCACGCCCTCCCCCCCCCCCCTCTCTCTCTCTCTCGGCGTTCGAGAGGATCCCCCAAAACTTGCCTGGTTTGCTGCTCCCGGAAAGCGCCCTTCCCAGCAGCTCCTGCATGTTCAGTGGCGAAGTGTGAGCGACGTCGAGCTGACGTAGCCTCGCGCGGCGGCGCTGTGCTCGCGATGCTCGCCGTGAAGTGACCGGACACTTGCGACGTCGATCCGGCTTCGCGGTTTGTTTGTTAGTTTGTCGACTCGTTCTTGCATCTTTCTTTTAGTTCTCGTTCTTTTCTTCTTCTTCTTTGTTTTAGCGCGGTGTAAAGTGTCCGTGGATGTGGGAACAATTCAGGTTAAACGATGAAAGGGAGAACACCCTTTTCTGTGTGCTTGAAACATCGCGTCGAAGAATGACAACGGCCACTTAGCTCCCGGTAATGAGACGCATCATCAATAAATGCGACGGCACCCTGTGAAGATCGCGCCATGGATCCGGCATCGAACGACCCTCAAGCCATGCGGTTGCTTTTTGTTGTGACTACGATACCGTGATTGATTCGATGAACTCGGCTCGTGTACAGCTATTTCAAGCAGCTAAGCAAGACTTCGAAAACAAAGCATTCTTCCACCACACGAGGATTTCTGGACTGCGCCTGATAGTGTCCCGCTGCTCTTGGCCCAAGAGATCGACGACCGGTAAGTCAATGCCTGAGATATTTACATCTTAATTATTGTATAAGCCTGGTGAGTTCTGATACCTGATTATCTTGATACGTTGTAGTCTAATTTTACGGAGATGACTTAAATAGTAATTTTATCAACGTGGTCATATTTCCTTCAATGGACGTCTGGGCTTTGAACATGCTTGAACCCAAAATGCAGTACAAGTTGATTTGCAGTGCATTTGAAGGCAGAGTTATGGTAAAAGCTTTTACAAGAGAACTTCAGTATCAAGAAGACGTTCAGTATTCAGAAGGTGTCAAAGAACGTGCCTTTACTTCATGCCGAAATATTATGCTTTATGTCATTTTACTTCAGTGAGTTGTCTACAAACTACTGCACAAAAAACTTGAAATTTTATAAGGGGTCGTTATTGTGAGAGTTCATTTTGAAGGAGTGTCATTCTTTGAAGCCTAACTCACCGCTGTCTAACATTTTGTACCCATTGTATAAGTACATAGAACTGGTGTGAGCAAGCAATTGACAATAATAAATAGCAATTTTCCTATACAAAATGTACCTCTACACTTTTCAATTCCCTTGCAGATTGACCGATCTACCTGCATCTGTAACCAGCCACGGGGACGAAAGTAGAAGCTCTGCTACCTTTTGTGACAATCATTTGTCGCCAATAACGTGCACAACACTCCTAACAAAACGGATGGTCTTGACAGTTGTTGACGCTTCGTCACAGCAACAAGTGATGCTGAATATAAGACGCCTATTTATGAAACAAAATGTGGCTAAATGAATGGAACGGTAAATGAATGGTAAATTGTAATGTTCGCAAACCCTACGATGTCATGTTGTTTCCCATTGAAACCGGACTTACAAGAGAGACCACCCATGAAGTATGAGACAAGTTGAGTATGAGACTGTTGGCACACTCGGGACTCCAAGATACACGTAGATGGAGGACCAAAGGTCAAGAGCAACCGAAGTAATTCACTGGCTGTAGTGAAACGCTGGGAACTTGACAACATTGTCTCGCCAGGAGTCGTCTTAGAAAAGGAAATGACATGTCACATTTTATTGGTACTTAGAAAAAAGAAAGATTGTGTGAAATCGGTTGAGGAAATCTCTCAGACTGCAAGAAGTAGCTTCAGTAACAGGAATCGTCAAATTAGACTAGCGAAGTATCCGATATAAGTTTTCTCCACGCATAAATATTTATTCGTCCTCGCGGTTGTACTACTTTACCGGCACAGCAACCTTGGTGTACTTCTATTCGGTTGGGATACTGGATGCGGAACATTCTCCTGTCTCGTTAAACGTACCTTCTAATCACGGCTGTAAGTTATTTGGGAGAAGATTTGATCAGACAAAAACGAATTATGCGGGCGTTGAAGCTGTGTTGACGCAAGTCAATTCGGGGCTAGGGAAAGGTTGCGAAGTTTAGAGAGGTCTCGAGCACTCTTGTGCGTACTGCACGCTAGATTCATTGTGGAAGAACCGTCGTGCTTCTTGTAAGGTTGCAGTCAGCACCGGCCTTGAATAAAAAGTCCTAAGACAGAAAAATCAGTAATACTACCACCGAAACTAATTAGAGCGTGTGAATAAATTGTCACCGTTCTGCAAAAGTCGACGCTAATTATTTGCTCTTGTCTCTTGTCGAGCACCGGAAGCAACGGTAAAGATTAAACGAGGGTAGGTCAGGACCACGAAAATACGCGCCTGAGTGCTCCCATATCCTTTCAAAGGTTACGCTAAAATTCTTGCATGTAATTTCTTCAAGCCGTTTGAAAATTTGCGGCACACGCCGTCACTTCTTGGAAACTCTTCCTCTGATTTTGCCGCCGTTGGTAAAATAAATTCAAGATTTTGTGAGCTCACGATTACATTATAAATTTTATTAGGGCTTGCGAAAATACGCTCGTTAGAAAGTATTCATCAATATATTGCATAGTGCGTTGACTGCATACATCGTTTGCGCCAAAGTAATCAGCAGCCTGATAACTTAGAGATCATTGTTTTGTTGATCATAAGTAAAATTGTTGACATTTCCAGGGTACCCTGTCAGCTTATCTTAACATATCGGCAGTTACTACTTAAGGTTTCAAATTATTGTCAAGCTCTTAACTAACTTGTAACAGAACACCTCCAGCGCTAAATAGTTAGAACTCACTTTAGCTTTGCCATAATTACGAAGCTTTGATCAAACCGTCCATACAAGTGGACATGTCGACAGTTTCGTGAACAAGAGTGGAATTTAAGATGGCTTCTGAGCTCTGAGAAGCGTCGTCGCGAGACCGTAGCCTAACATCGGGAACACACAAGGGAACCTTGCTACATGCAAATCTGGGATGATTACACGCATCACATTCCGCTACCACTCTTCGTGTCAGTCCTCTTCACCTAGAAGTTCGATGGTCTGCAGATAGCTTCGCAGCAACTTAGTTTGCCTAACTCTTGCCAGGTAATTCTTCGATCGAAGCTATTGAAAACACAAAGCCCGCTTCGAAGAAGGTGTTGTACAGTAAAGCGCATTTAGGGACGTGTAATGTAACGATACCCTTCGCAACAAATACCCCAAAATCTCCTGCACAAGAGAAATCTTCGTCGAAGTGCACATCGGACCACAAACAGGCTGACCGAGAACCGATTTTCGGACCACTGCTTCTGCCGGCATGTCTTTGGACTGAGGTCAGTGAAAACAGAAGCATCCGGTCTTCCAGCTTCGCATCAACTCACAGGTCTTCACTGGAAGTCCACAATAGAAGACGTTCTAAGAGCACGTGGAAGTAGCCCAGAGTTCGAAGACATCTCGCCACCGCGCCACATGGAAGCGAGCGCGGGTTTTCGCATCGGCTTCCCTTACGCCCTGCACGCGCCGGGTCTTTACGGCCCGTCGTCTTTCGGCAGCCCGCTGTCCGCAGACTCCGCGACCGCCGCCGTTCTTCGAGGCAGCGGTAGCGGGGTTCGTGGCGGGGCCTCCCCTCCTGCCAGCGGAACGACCCGGGCTGAAGTGGCAGACCTCGGTGGGGGCGAGGACCTGCGTAGTGACGACGAGTCCCCGGGACCCGTCCACAGGATGGGTCTGCCACCGACCACTTCCCCATGCTTCGGAGGTGAGTGTGAAGATAAGGGCTGACGATGTTGGTCTATATATTAAATGACGAAAAAAAATGGACGAGATGGTCAACAGTGACCGAGCAGCTTCAGATTGGAGCTGGAGTTTGAGACAAGGGCAGTAATCTTCATCAAGCACTTGTGTTCGTCAAGGTCCAGACGAAGTCCCTTTGCCGAAACGTTGGATTCAGCCTGAGGCTGCCCTTGTTCCCCTACTGTCGATTACCTCGTCTTAATCTCCCTGTGAACCACATGTGTCTTGATGTCGTTGAGTTAAAAAAAAAGATTAGCGCGCAGACGAAGGACAGAGGAAAAAAAGCAATGAGAGGAGTACGGTGTCATGCATTATTTTCTTTTGTATTCGTGAAGTGTCCAGGTAAAACTGTCACAAAGATCCAAGCAGCAAATGTGCTTGTTCATTGGAAACAATGGACTGCCCTTATATTTCATGCAGAAGGTGAAGAATTCAGTGTGCTTGCACAGTATATTTATATTACTTATTTTCTTTCGATGTGTGAAACGTGTTAACCTTTTGAAGGCTAAAGAAATCGGAGTGAGTCACGTAAGCACAGATTTGTGCCTATGCAATTTACCGTAGAGAGCAATGCCCTGCTACCTTTCTTTCCAGAGAACAGCGCGGAAATTTTCATCTTCGTTCATATCAGCGTCGACATAGGAAACTGCAATGCTGCGATTCGCTATTTTTTACAACTTAATCCCTGAAAAGTAGAGTATAGTGTTCAAGTGTAAGTACCGCAGTGCCTCAATTTCGGAACAACGTCAAACACGTGCGACTAAAGTTCGGTGTGTTACTGAGACAATCACAAGCGCAGTAGGCTGATGTTCAATCTGAACGTCGCTTGTAAGCCTTGATATTGAGCGTCGCAAACGTGTCTCTTTCTGGCGCAGTGTCTGTCCACCCGTCCGCCTTGGCCGCAGAGATGTCGCCCACGCAAGGCCATCATGCGCTGCAGAGGCAAATGCACCCGCACTCACAACACCACTTGCACCCAGGTAAGTGTATAACAGCCAGAGGCGCTAAAAGAATACGTGTTTCTGAGATGGGCGTTTTGCTAGCAATCACAAGGTATACTTCCTATCTGCTTTGGTTTGTGCCATTTTGTCTGAAGCTCCTTGTGTGTCAAATTTCTATTGTTAGGTGGAACACAAAAAATACGGCAGTAAAATGACGCAAAGGCAGTTACAGCCCTCATTCGCCAAGTACACCGAACTCAACTTTGTTCAACAAAACTTTATCGAAAAAAAAACGCGTATGCCCCACATGCCATGTATCCGCTATCCTATATGATAATACGGGATTCAGTACGAAAACCCGTATGATATCACAGAAACTCGCATGACCATACGGAATCATGGTACGGGGCATGTGAGTATAATTTTTTTTCATTGGGCAACAGTTACGAATTTCGAGGTTTATAGTAAAAAAATTCGGGAAATTAGGCTTGACGGAGTCTGTGGCCTGCAAGGCACAACTACTGCGAAAACGGTTGCGGAAGTGCCCCTCCCCCCCTCCCCAATAGCTTGATCATTAGCAACATGCTAGATAGTGCAGGAAACAAAAGTTTCACCAAAGCGTGTAGCGCTTGCGCCTTGATAGGGAACGTTCGTCAAGGCACACCTGAATGGCTGACTGATGATCAAGAGCACGTCCGTTAGTGTCGTGTGCAAGAGGGACTTCAACTCGCTAACGCGAGTCTCTATAATCGCAGCTTTCTGCGAATGCTTAAATGAAGCTTTCCAGCAAACCCTCCCGGACTTTGCTGACTGTGGCTGCGGTAGCCGCTGCTGCTCTCTTGTGGAATAGCTCGCACATAAGACAGCACTCGTATAGTGAATGGGTTTATATAAAGCCCTGTCTGTATGCTACCCTTTGTTGCGACCGGGGTCCGAAGACGTGGACAGCTCACGCACCATAATAAAGTCGAGATCGTAGGCCTTGACCCGACATTCAAGAATGCTTTAAAACACAACGCTTGTATTCACACTTTTGTACAAGAATATGGGAATGACGATGATAAGATGATTAGTTCGATTTCAAGCTGCCGATCCCTCAACAAAGCGACCCTCCTCGTCTTTTATCCCTTCCGTCGTTCCGGTCACGTCTTCTTCATCCAATGCGATGTTAGGAGATGGGTGACATCCTCTTCGGCCAATCCGGAGGTCTGTAGCGCTTTACCTTCGAGGAACGCGTAGCTAAAAACACACGCACGTCATTGCAAACAAACAGGGAAATAGGGATACGCTCCCGTCTTCGACACGGGCGATGCAGAGACGGCAAGGAAAAGACCAAGGCAAACCCATCATCGACGGGACAGCCCGCACCTGTCTCCCTCAAAGTCGACTCGTTACGGGCTCGGCAATCAGCTGGCCCTCTTCGACTTGGTTTGGGCTGCTTGCAGCGGCTCTATTATCTGCTAAAGTAGATGCTTGGGCGAGTTGGCACGACATAATTGGGATTTAAAACAGCGCGAAAGACGTAACAGCAATGAAAGAAGAACTCATTTTTTTTTCATTGTCATTTCCTTCACAGCGCCGTGTCTGTGTCCTTTTTACTGGTGTTCCGTGTTATGCGTTGTTTTAAGTTCCTGTATTATCTCCCCGTGACACTGCCTTCGCTAGGAGCTTCTCACCTCGTCATTGGGGTTTAAAGGCCGAAGTGATCAGACCAACGCCGAATATGCGTGCCCGTGACGCGAGTCAGTGACTGGGGCCGCGGGACAAACGCACGATCACAACACCCTGCCAACGTGCGGTTGCCCGCTCTCATCTCTACGAAATTACGCAATAAAAAAACAAAAACAAATGGTGCCCAAATATTACACAGTTTTTTGCGCATAATTGCTGTATTAAAGCTTTCAGTGTGCCTCTATTCCCGTAGCTCGGCCCGTCGTCTGCTCGGTCGGCTTCCTGCCGAATAATGTGGGCCGATCCTGGAGGTCATGCAGTAGGAAACGGAGCTGATCCCGGAGATGACGTGATTAAAAGTGGGCCGATCCCGGAGGCTGTGTAATCCCGTCGCTTGGCAAGGTTTCCGCGTTTTGCTGATTTGCCGGGTGGGCACGTAATCACTACGCGGCAGAACGCGCTGACGAAGATGAACAGTGTGACAGCATCATAGTAAACGTTTCATGAAAACGCTTCCTGACTGAGCCAACCTTGATTTCTTCGTCCTCGTCTTTGTTAGCGCTGTTTTATAGTCAAGTATGAACGTACAACCAACCTGCCCAGCTTTCTGTGTTAATAAAGGCGCTCCATGAGAGTTGACGGCGTCGCCGTGCTGCCATGTTTTTGCGGCGCATGCGCCACCCGCGCGCCGACTGCTGGAGGTCACGTGATCTGCAGAGAAGGTCGATTACCCAGTTCACCCAGTTCCCGCGCACCCAGTCACGAGGGTCTAGTGATCTGCTGAGTTTAGGATCCATCGGTGAAAAGCATCGCGGCATAAACACGGACAAGAGACGAACGGTCAGGACAAGCGCTGTCCTGTGTTCAGCGCGTGTCCCGTGTTCCGCCCTTGTCCGTGTTTATTTCAAGCTGTTTTTCACCGATGTATTCGTACCAACAAGCTTGCATTCATACCCTTTTGAGTTTAGGAGGCACGAAACAGTGAAATTGTAAAAAAAAATCGGCAGCACGGACTTTTCGCTTGGGGACAAACACAGGCGCTTTTCGCTGCCGGTCCTCATCATGGCAGTGTTGTGACCACGGTCTTCGAGTGAACTCTAGTTGTATTGACCCGCGTATAATATGTTTATGTTTTCGGTGACCATTTTTCACGAGCCAATCTGTGTTGCCATGTTATCGCTCAGCGCAAGACTCGCCTTTCTGTATCGGAAGCTTCTCTAATTGTCTGTTATCACCGAAGATTCTGTAATCAGATTGTATGCGCGACACGAATTGTGCAGCCCTTTCTGGTAGGCAAGCGGGCACCAGTGATTACACTGGACCCTTCGACGAGTCATGTATAAAAGCCGATGTGCTTGATCCGCAGATTAGATTTTCGACGATCGACGAGTGTGCCCGCCGCTATCGTTGTGCTGAGTGCAACTTTTTTTGTTTGCTGGGCACATCCCCTAATAAACAGCTATTTTTGCCACTTGCGTTGTGCCACTGTTGTTCTTGACCATCTCTACAATGTGACAACATGTGTCATCGGATGGTGCGTGGCACCACGCATGTGTACTTGGAAAGCGAATGTTTACTGCCACTTATCCTGCCCATTAAACTATAGATGCTTGCACTGACGTCATTGTAGCCGCCATGTTGGTGCACCAACACGATGATAAGCTGGGTCCGTAACGTCACGTGAAAGCTTTCAATAAGATGGATTGGACTGAAGTGCTCTTAGTCGCCATGTTGGTGCCCCAAAACGGTGATAAGGTGGGTGCGTGACGTCCGTGAAAGCTATCAATACGAGCATTACGTCGTATGATAATCAATGTTTGCCCTTTGGGCGAAACTGTGTTTCTATATGATTCGTGGGACCTTCTCTGTTCGCAGGCTCCGTCGTCTCCGTCGGAGCACGACCCTCCCTCGCAGCCGTCACAGCGGCCGTATCGTCGGCCCCGCCTCAGCCGGCGCCCAGCCTGGCCAGTTTGCCGGGCCACCATGGTGAGCCGCAGCGGCACCACCACCAGCCGCGTGCCCCGTCGACCCCCGAGCCTCCGGCGCCGCCCGCGAGCCAGGCGGCCATGATGGCCGGGGGCCGCAAGCACCGGCACGCCAAGACCATGCGGCTCAGCATCAACGCGCGCGAGCGAAGGCGCATGCACGACTTGAACGACGCGCTCGACGAGCTGCGCTCCGTCATCCCGTACGCGCACAGCCCGTCCGTGCGCAAGCTCTCCAAGATCGCCACGCTCCTGCTCGCCAAGAACTACATTCTCATGCAGGCAAGTGTTAATGTCTGTCAGTCTGTGTCTATTGGCCCATGCGTCCATCAGCCCGCCATAGCGTTGGCGGTCCGTTTTATTGCGATAGCAATTATATGGACACTCCAGGCGCATCTCTGCCGTCGCCGTTGCTGTCGCCGTGAGGTTGCGTATAAAGTTCAAGAGCGATAAAATCGTCGCCGCGCGCCATATGCTGTATGTGCGAGTGAGCACATACAGCATTTGGCGGCGTGCGAGGGTGAGCCGGCGATCGCGGCTCAATTGCGTTCTACGCCGCGCCCGCCCGCCCAGGCCACTGTCTCTTGAAAGCCATCTATCTACGGCGGGGGCAGAGTCCGCCCTGCGCTGTGTTTTCGCTGCTTAGTTGGCGTTGATCCGAGCGGCAGCACGAAGGTAAATTCACTCGCTTACGCCACGTTTACTCACTCCAGCGTTTTGACAGGGAGTGTCCGCAGTCATCGAGTGAGATGCGTTCATGTTTGCTTGTGAGCGCGCGGCACCATGCTTGCTAATTGAGTTAGTATGTCTATGTTTACAAGTTTATACGACCGATAAAACTACTATCCTTAGTTTATATCGCTGTCCACTAATTTGCTATCGCAATCGATGCTTCGCCTTTGGGGCGAAACTGCGACTTTTTTTTTTTTCGGTACGTCTCGGTCACTCAATCCACCCCTGTTTAGTCACTATGACAGTTTCTTTGCGCGTTTGCTTCTCAGTCCATCCGTGAGTTTCTTAATCGATCTGCTTAGTCTGTGTGTATTTCGGTGTGTCTATTAGTCCTTTGATCAATTTAGCTGGCCATTCATATGCCTATCCGCCGGTCCGTCTTCTGGTCTGTTTGTCCACCTGTCGGACCGTCCACATGCCTTTCCTTCATTCGACGTTGCGTTGAATGGGGACTAAATCGGCATGCAGTATTGCATTATAGAATTTACTCGCTTAGCTACACGAGTTCTATGGAAATTAAGAGGTAGCGATCGTTTTGTGCCGCACTGGCACAGCATATTTTTAATTTCGCCCGCCTGTTATACTCACAGATTTAAAACAAACACAGACCTGTGTATGTTTGCAACTCGTACTTTTCTGTTATGCCTCTGTAAAGAGAAACTGCAAGTTTAATTGATATTCTCCAATCATTCGACGTGTGCCTCGTTATTGCCACAGCCGCACGTTTAAGCATAATTCTCCTCTTGTTTCGTACGATGGCCCGACCTCTGGTCGATCCTGGCAGTGGAGTCAGGATCTGCGCTTGATATTGCGGATTAACGGAAGGAACGTTAACTATGCTTGATATTTGACATAACCGAGAATAGAAAGTCGAAGTTCGCCCAAAGGGAGAACAATAGATAACGATAGCAATTAAGGTAACTCGAATATAGCACGAAGAGAAACTCGGAGTTTTATGGGCATAATATATTGCAGTAAACATTTGCTTATTAATGAAGTACGTGTGGTGCCCCGCGTCCAAAGATATAGAGCTCACTCGATTACCGCGAGGCACTCGCGGCCACTACGCTGGTGTGATGATGGGGCGCCGGTAGCGAGAAGCACTCGTGCTCGTCCCAAGCGAGCGTTTCGCGTTGTCGCTCCCTCTACCATTTCGTTGTGCCGTTCCTAGGAAGCTCATTAGATCACGTGACCTCCAACACGGTGTCCGGGAACACAGGGCGTATCAACGTGTTAGCCTTCTCGCCTGAACTTCTCACTCTTGCTGGAGATCACGTGACCTCCAACACTGCGCGCCTGGGCCGCGCTCGCGCAGTCGAGGCCGAGCCAGGTTGGCGACGGCGCGAGCGCACCTGGCCTGTCCGTGTAATTTCTATCTCAATGTAACGCTCAGGGGCATATCATCTGACCCTGGAGGCCCGAGTGGCAGATAGCGATAGTTTGTTGAAGCTCACTTAGCCAAATCTTACGCAGCAGTTCATATGCGGTACGGACGCACATGAAAATCCGAAATGCACCGCGGCGCACTGCCAGTTCTAGAGCATCCTGTGCAATCGGAAATCAGGCTTCGGCTTAGAATGTCCAGGGTGGGCGAATAGTCAAATTTCCGAACGCGATTCGAATAACCGATTCCTGTTCTATTCGAGAATGCACTAATCGAACTTGCCGAATATTCGCTTTTTCTTGAAATAAGAGCGATAACAACACTTATCGGAGTCTCAGGGAAGAAAGAACAATGGAAGTGGGGGCTGCTCCGATTGATCCTGCTCCGCAGGAGAGTCGCAGTTGCTGCGCAAACGCACCACGTCTTGTGCGAACGCGTGGGCTGATGTCCTCAGCTCAAACACTTCCGGTGATTCAATGAGGATGCCTCGCTTTTAAGCAGCCTACGAATCTTTTGTCTCGATTTAGGCGGACTGAATACCGCGCAATTATGGACGGCATTTCCCGCATCTATGAATTAATGCAAATAAGCCTGCGGCATTTGGCAAAACCCAAATTAACTCCACGGCGTCTTCATATTTCACTTTGTTTAGAAATACTAAAATATTATTTATTTGGTTACATATTCGAATATTTTTCTCCTCAGATTTTCAATCCGATCAAGAAGTTTAAGTATTCGATCACACATAGTATCAGGAAGGTAACTGCTGTTGTCTTTCCTTTGTCAAAACCCTTGGCACCATAGATTTATGACATGAGTCAGCTGGCTCGAACCATGCATGGTGTCAATAGCATAGCGGCTATGACGTGTTTCTGACTCTTGATAGTACTTCCGGCGCACGAAGTGCGCAAGAGCATAGCCTTCGATATCTGTTTTACAGCGAAGCGACTAGCCTCTAGTATGGTCCGCTTTTTTTGGCCTGTGCTCACCCAAAACCAAACAGCAGCTGGAGGGCTTTGTGTTTCAGCTTCCGCGTAACTGAATTATATTTTCTCGTATATTAGAATTACAATTCGTTGCCATTATGTCTGCAGGTAGTGTGTAAGTCGTACTTTGCAAATGTTCTGACGCATTTAATTTCGAGAAATGCAATCAATTCAATAACGCACTTGTGCTAGGCGGAGGGCCTACAAGCATGAGAATGTATGCTGCACTTTCGCACATATCCGGTGCGCGCGTGACAAACGTGTGCACACAATGTATGCATGATGCGTGGGCGCTCTGCCCATTGCATCTCACCAGTGTGTGGTCAGACCGTACTCGACTTTGTGGCAAACACTGTCCAAAAACGGTACGGATGCCTATCTGTCCGTTACATCAGTCGCACAGCGTGTGCTGACATTAACCGTAACCGACATTATGGCAAACACTGTCCAAAAAAAAAAAACGGTACCGCCACCTATAGCGACTGCGATCACTCGGACAGCCCTCAAAGGGAAGCTGGAAAAGGACTTTGTCTTCCTGTTTCCGTGTAACATATTTGTTTTCTGGTAATTCGAATAACAATCCGAATCTATCATGTCTGTAACTTGTGTGTAAGTCGCACTTTACGCATTTTTCTGACGCAGTTTTTACTTTTAAGCATTCATTTAGTCCAGTAAGGCACTTGCGCTTGGTGGAGGGCATAGACGAATGGGGATGTACGCTGCACTTAAGCACACGTGCGTGCGCGCGTGACGTCAGTCGCTTGTGGTGCTTGAGTAACGTTCGCAATAGCTTCGCTGTACATACACTTTCAGAGGGTGGAATGCAGGCGGAATTTTTAACGCGAAAGCGTTAAGGGCTCCGTGTCGCAGAAAATCCGTCGTCGGCGTTAAACATCGGCGTCTGGCGGAAATAATCATGCCGAACCACATCATCCCGAGCCACCCCGACCGGGCGTCATATTTCTGTTTGCGCCCAAGCCCAGTGCTCGGCCGCTGGCGCCGCTTGCGCGTACCATGTTTCTAGCCGCACGGCCGCCTGGATCAGCGCGCGCGGCGCCGATTCCGGTGGCCGTGCTAGCCGCCACCGTTGGAACGGAGAACACGCTGTGCTGGTCGTGACTAGGCACAACTGTAGCTGCTGTTAAGGGCTCGATGCTATTCCTAGATAAACGCATCAATGTTTTGATGATCCAAATATAATCTCACTATCAGGTAGGGAGCAGTCTACCTGACTGGAGCAGTATTTTCTTATTTGGGGTGTTAATTTTGCTACGCTGCGCTCCGCAACATCCCAACGACCGCCGCTTCGCGTCGGCGGCCAGCACCACGGCTGCCACCGTGGCACCGGGGTTCAACCGACCACACCGCCAAACAGAGAAGAGAAAAAAAGACAAGCGTGATACCGAGAGAAAAAAAATTTCTAGCAAAAGCGGGATTGGAACCCGCGCACGCCTGGTCCCGAAGCGAGCGTCGTAACCACTAGGCCATACAGCCACGCTTCCGACACGCCCATTCATGCGAACTATAAGATTACCTTCAAGCGCCCTCGGCGAAAGAAACCACCTAGAAACATGGTACGCGCGAGCGGCGCATGGCGGCGCCAGCGGTCGAGCACTGGGCTTGGGCGCAAATAGAAACACGCGACCAGGCGGGCCCTTCGAGTGGCGCAAGGCATTCGTGAACAAAAATTGCATTTCTCAAAGTAAAATTCGTCAGAAAAATCGTAAAGTACGATTAACCACAACCTACAGAGGTGATAGCGTCGGATTGTAATTTGAATATACGAGAAAAGAAGCCTGATAAGCAACCAGGGATCTTTGAATGCTATATAGCGTTCCACTCTTAAAGGCGAGGCTTAAGCGTACTCCAAGTTTTTTTTGTACTCAGATATGGCACCATATATCGACAAGACGGCTTAGCGGAAAAGACGGGCCGACACAGCAAACAACGTTCTAGACCTCTTAACTGCTCGTGAACGCAATGTTAGCGCGATGCCACATCCGCTAAGATGGATTGCCACAGGATCGTGTACGCTGAAATGCTCATTTTAAAGCGCTACATTATGCAGAAATTTTCAGAACTTGGTATGTCATCAAGTCACCCTGCCTTTTTGCCCACGCTTCCCACTTAAGGAGCTGTTGCGCATACCAAGGTACACCTGGTAGCGACGCTTCCATAGAAGCCCATACGTTCAAAACATGGCGGCTTATCGGCGGTTTATGGGGCTTAGCGCCATCTGTGTGAGGAGGGAACACTTCCGGTGGAAGAAAAAATAATTTGACGCCATATCCAGTAAAAACAGAAGTGACGTCTTTTTGATCTCATAGGCGCAAAATTTGTTTTCGGAGGCCTGCCATTAGAGCTGTATATTCAGATGCCCCGCCATTCGACTTGATGGACGTTCCGAGCTTTCAGCGCGGAAAGCGATGCAGGAAAAGGTCAGCCGTACGGGTGTCGAAATCGCATTGCTGCACAGAACATACTTTCTTTGGAGGCCGACGAACGCTTTGGACGTAGATTGCGTGGAGTGCTCGTCCTTTCGTCGAACGCCAAGCACGTCGGACAGCGCTGTCGCACAAAAACAACTAAAGTAAACAAGTCTCTGACGGTCGCAATACTAATTTTGACTGCACATGGTTAAGAAAGAATAAAACCACCCGCGTCACCTATTTCAGACGAACGTCGACATGCAAAACAACACAACGTGTGAGGGGGGCGTATTGTAACCGGTGAACTTTACGAGCGCGCCTTTCCACGCACTCCAAGAGCTGCTTTGCATTGCAAGTGATAGCGGCGTCAACGCCCGCCGCTATCGATAGGCGCTCTCACGGTGGGTCCTGAAAAAAAAAAGGTATTTATTGATAATGATCAAGTAAAATACAGTTGTATCTTCTTTTCTCGCCATGCGTACAAGGTCGATTCACATAGGTCGCGAAGCTTCTGGCGCAAAGCGGTTCCGAACTAATTGTCACCGACATCAGCAAGGGTGGTTATGGGAGCAGCGATTGAAGCGTGACTATGTTTGGAGGGAACAAGCATTGGGATAGAAAAAAAGCGTTTTTATAAACAAAGAAATACACAGTGAGATTCATTCAACGAATACAAAGTTCCTAATCAGTTTTATATACGCACGGCGAGAAAAGAAGAGACAATTCTGTTTTACTTGATCATTATCAATAGATACCTTTTTTTCAGCGCCCACTGTAAGAGCGCCAACCAATAGCGGCGGGTGTTGAAGCCGCTATCACTTGCAATGAAATGCAGCTCTTGAAGTGTGCAGAAAGGTGTGCACACCCACCGTGGTTGCCCAGTGGCCATGGTGTTGGGCTCCTGAGCGCGAGGTCGCGGGATCGAATCCCGGCCACGGCGGCCGCATTTCGATGGGGGCGAAATGCGAAAACACCCGTGTACTTAGATTTAGGTGCACGTTAATAAACCCCACGTGGTCCAAATTTCCGGAGTCCCCCACTAAGATGTGCCTCATAATCAGATCGTGGTTGTGGCACGTAAAACCGCATAATTAATTATTTTTTTTTCAGAAAGGCGCACTCGTAGAGTTCACCTGTTACAATACGCCCCCCTCACATGTTGTGTTGTTTTGCTTGCCGACGTTTGCCTAAATTTGATGACGCGAGTAGTTTCATTGTTTCTTAACCTATTCAGTCAAAAGCAGTAAGTTGCGACTATCAGATAATTGTTTAATTTAGTTGTTTTCGTGCGACAGCGCTGGCCGACGGGCTTCGCGTCCGACGAAAGGACGAGCACTCTACGCCCAAAGCGTTCGTCGGCCTCCAAAGAAAGTATGTTAACACTCTGCAGGGATGCGATTTCGACACCCGTACGGCTGACCTTTTCCTGCATCGCTTTCCGCGCTGAAAGCTTGGAACGCCCATCAAGTCGTATGGCGGGCATTTGAATATAGAGCTGTAATGGCAGGCCTCCGAAAACAAATTTCGCGCGTTCAGAACAAAATGACGTCACTTCTGTTTTTAAAGGATATGACGTGACATTATTTTTCTTCCGCCGGAAGTGTTCCCTCCTCACACAGATGGCACTAAGCCCCATGAACCACCGATGAACCACCATGTTTTGAACGTATGGGCTTCTGTGGAAGCTTCGCTACCAGGTATACTACCTTAATTCGTATATAAAATGGAATAGGAATTTTATTTTCGTTGAATGAATCTAACTGCGTCTCGCTTTAATAAAAAACAACAACAAAAAAAAAACGCTTTTTTCTTTGCCAGTGTTTATTCCCTCCAAACATAGTCGTGCTTCAATCGCTGCTCCCATAACCACCCTTGCTGATATCGGTGACAATTGGTTCTGAACCGCTTTTCGCCCGAAGCTTTGCGACCTATGTGGATCGACTTCACTTCACTTCTCTCGCAAAAACGTTCCTTTTTTTGCTTAATTCGTAGGAAATACAGCGTGGTTCTAAATACTATACACCGTCGTTCAAGCAGCCCAGTTTTTTTTTCTTATGCTGCCACCCCGCTATCTTACATGACCTGGCTCGCGTACAGTACATTTTGACAGCGCAGCTGTTTTGCACACTCGAGAGTCGTGCAGCTGGAATAGCAGTTAAACACTTAAGCCTATAGCGTACACTCTTTAACCTAGCACGAAGTAAACATCAGTTTCGTCGGCTCCCTTTCTCCCACTCGTACTTGAACTGTGAGCTCTCATGGTCCGCCGACTCGATGCGACGGGAGGTGGTGTGCTCTGGTTTGCGGCCATGCCCTCGGAGGCAAAGATGTGCGACGCTACGACTTTTAACATTGCTTTTAATTCGTAAAATGGGTTGTACATTACAGAAGATCTATTTAGAGTAGTCCCATTTCCCAGCAAAGCGTTATTTACAAGGCGGGAAACTTGGAAACGTAGCAACGCCCCAACGGACGTTCTACCTAACCTACCCAGGTACGCTTCAACTCACGTAGAGCGGAGCCTTAAAAGGACTTTCAGGGGATCTTGTTCGTGCATATATGACATGAAATAAGAGCGCGAAAAAATTAATTAAAAATTTGAAAAAGACACGGCACGTAAGAAAATGGTAGGCACGTGACAAGCGCTTGTCCCGAGTCTACCATTTTCTTTCGTGCCGTGTATGTGTTTTCTTTGCCATCTTAAGTCACTTCTGAAGAGCGGAACCGTTCTTCTCCTCCACAAGATTGGAGGAGCGCTCCCGCGTCTGCCGGTCTGTCCGTCAAGTCTGTCGTCTCCCTACGCGACAAAGGGGTTAGACTGGCGGCCATAATAGGCCAGGGCTTCGCAAACAACCACCTCTGCACTTAACCACAGACGGCCGATTGGTCTCTGGAATTTTATTCTAGGAAAGGTTGGACCATCTGGCGTTCGTTCACGCCTATCTATATCTAAGTACACGAGAGCTTTTTGCATTTCGCTCTCATTGAAATTCGGCCGCCGCGGTCGGCAGTCGACCCCTTGACCCTGTGTTCAGCAGCGAACCCCACACCCACTAGACCACCGCGGTGGACGAGAAAGAATTACACGACATTTTAAAGGGAAAACACGGGGAATGCGGGAGATGGACATTGAAGACGATGAGCACCACAAGAACAAGGTGAGAGCAGGAGCCAACGTTTCGACAAGTGGGCTTCTCTTCTTCAAGGCGCCATATCCTCTCCTCGGCACAGTATATATAGGTAGGGTTCTTCTAAAGGAGAGAGAAAGTAAGGCGGGTGGGTGAGGTAACGAGAGAGAGTGTGTTAGCGGCGAGGGTGTAAAATTTAAAAGAATGGAAATGAACTACTGATATTCGGTGGAGCAATTTGAGGGAGCGCCATGTGTTAGCCGGTTGACGTCTCATTGTAGGTTCCTCTTTTCGTGGAAGGGGCCTGGATGAAAGGGGGGGGGGGGGGGGCATCTGCTCTGATGGAGGTCAGTGAACTATCATGTCGGACAGAGACAATAAAAGTAGCGGCAGAAAATGGTGCTCGTAGAAAAAAAAAAACGCGGGCAAATATATACATAAAATAACGAAAGGAATGAGTGAAAGCAAAGCGCGGTTGGAATATTATTGACAATCGAATAACGAAACTAAAAAAAAACACTATGAAAAATGACTATGTGCTGTTGCCTATGCTTTGAAGTTTAGCATAGCGAATAGATTCTAAAGCTCCCTTTGAAACGTTCATGCCTATATTAGTTGCAATGTGTTGAACCTATGGATGAGGTACGATTGTCTATATTTTCTGTCTCGCGCAGAACGGAAATTTGACTGTAGTATGTACACTTTAAAAGAACTGAAGGGTAAAACTAAGCTAGATCTGAAAACAATTTATTACGATAGCAATCACATGAGACACCCGAGGTGCGTTGATGGGTGTGGGTGCCGCAGGACTACAGTGTACTAGAATTCTTCTAGTACACTGCACGCAGGACGGACACTGCCCCGAGCATAAGATGCTCTCGCATCTAAAACGCCACGCGCGTTCGGTGCGAACGCGGGCAAAACGCCGACGGCGTCGACAACAGTTCTGCGCGTTGCTGGTGCTGCTGCATGTCCAAGTTTATACAGCTGATGTATGTTTACATTTTCATCATCATCATACAGCTGATAAAAATACTATCCTTACTCCGTATAGCTCTCTACTAATTTGCTATCGCAATTGATGCTTCGCCTTTCGGGTGAAACAGCGACAATTTTTTTTCATGTGTGTATAAATGTAACGTAATTAATTTTACAGCGAAGCTGTTAAGGGCTCAAGTCTCCGATGGTCGTGTCCGCGTGTATAAAAAAAAAACTCTCATTGGCTTGAGCATTTTTTGTTTCGCACTATTAATATTTCAGCCTGAGAAGATATAACATAAAAGGCATGCGCTGCGGGTGTTTGTTTCATGTCGTTTGTTTATGGGCTGTCGTTTTCAAAATTCTGAGGAGCTGCATATACTTGGACATGTAGCAGCACCAGCAACGCGCAGAACTGTTGCCGACACCGGCGGCGTTTTGCCCGCATTCGCACCGAACGCGCGTAGCGTTGGTGACCTGATCATGAAGAACATGCCAACCTTTTCCTTACACCCTATGGCAGTGTACCGTAGTGACAACAAGGCCATGGTCCCTGTGGTCACTAAATAAATGAAAACCACCGGATCATATATATTTATCATTTTTAATAGTTCAAATAACCAATTACACCGCCACATCTTAATAGTCATAATTGGAAATACATAGTTTCCACCATAGTACAGCTTCGCTGGGCTTCCATCTTCACCCCAGTAGAAAGGCTGACAGTTTTCGCATGAAAGTAATAATTCCATGCAATAAAGGAAAAAAAAAACGATAGTGGCTGAATCGGTTAGCGTGGTGGTCTCGTAACCCTTAGGTCGGTCGTTGGAATCCGCAGCCCGACGAGCAATTTTAGGGGCGAAGCTCCTTATAGCGGCACCCGTTCGTCCCCGTCGTCGTAGTAGTAGTGTGTAACCAGTCTGAGAAAAATGAGAAAAAAAATTCCGAAGTTGTGTCCGTAGCGCGGAATCGAACCAGGGACCCCTCGCTTCCGAGCGCGCGGCGTTAGCCCACTACGCCACGAAGCGGACATGGACACACGCACCACGATGGCAATAAATACCCAACATTAACGAAAGGCCGCGTTTCTAGCGCGTTTCTAACGCGTTTGTGCTAGCGCGTTACGGCCCGTGTAAGAAGCTGGTGTAAGACGCTGTGGCCTCTTCGCTTTACCTTCAACGCGTTTCGAACGCGCTGCCCAAAGCGGTGGCAAGTCAAGTTCAAGTCGAGGAGCGTTTATGAATACGGGGGGTATACTCTCTCAGCAGTCATGTGATGGCGTCGGCAAACGCGGTGCACGTTCCGGCATGTGTAAATGGCATCGTAAGACGCTGTGGCCGCTCCCCCTTACTAGAGAGTACTGCACGTTTCTAACGCGTTTGTGCTAGCGTCCCCTTAAGCGGGAGATCCGATGATTCCCTCCGGAGCTTCGCCCACTCATCATCATTCACCCCGTGGATATGCTGTGACTTTTTATTGCGATAGGAATTATATGGACACTCAAAAGCAGATTTCTGCCGTCGCCGTCGCCGTCGCCGTGAGGTTCCGTATGACGTCATTTGGAGAAGAAATCGTCGCCGCGCGCCGAACGCTGTATGTGCGAGTGAAAGTGCGCGCGGGGCGCGTCTTTCACGGGGAGTGAACGCACGGCGGAGAACAAACGCGCGTTCTGCGCCGTGCTCGCTTAAGGGCTGCAGAAGTAGGCGTCTCTGTTCTCCTTCACAATCACCATGTATGTAGAGCAAACGCGCCTTCTTCCGACGAGCGACATGCAGTGGGGGAGGGGGAGGGAAGGGAGGCGACGTTTAGCTGCGGCACGCAGTGCCTATTTATATCAGAGGCTCCGGCAACAGTCACCAACGCCGCACGCATTTTGAGCGAACGCGGGCAAAACGCCGATGGCGTCGACAACAGTTCTGCGTGTTGCCGATGCTGCTGCATGTCCAAGTTTATACAGCTGATAAAGATAATATCATTACTCCGTTTAGCTCTCTGCAAGTTTGCTATCGCAATTGATGCTTCGCCTTTTAGGTGAAACTGCGACAACTTTTTATTTTCGCGCGGCTTACGTTCTTTCACAGAAACACCCTCTATCGCCTCTCCTCCTCGCGCCCAACGCGGCCTCTCATTGGTCGCCTCTTCCCCCCTTTAGCGCCCCTCTTCCTCTGCTGGTCACGTGACCTGCCCTCCCCCCGGCGCGGCTCTCATCCTCTCCTGGTCGCCTGACCTGCGTGACACCGCCGGACAGACAGACGGTGAAGGCTGGATTTCGAACAGCTTCGGTGTGAAAACTATCCACTCGTTGACCCACGTACAACAATCGCATGTATCAATTCAGGTGCATTCGATGACTACAAAATGTCGTATTCGGAGAATGTGGACCTTCTGTTGGAGCCAGATGTTTTAGTCAGTGCTATGTATTTGTCAACTCACACATCCTGCCTAGGTTTCCTAAGCATGCGTAAATTGTTTTCCTCCAGCTATCGCTACATCTTGCACAACCTTAAGGCGCAAAAGCATATAATCAAGAATTTCGGAGGCTACGTATGCCTTTTATTATAAGGTATTGAAGACAATCTCCGTACTGAGAGAAAGTGACATCATGTGCTTCCACTTCCGCACCGCAGTTCGGAAAGAGGTGGCAAAGCGAAGAAGGGCGTCGTTTGACGCAACAGAGCACGGTACCAAGCTAAATGTCGCTACGTAGAGGGTGGGCCTCTTCGATTATCCGCACCTGACAGTGCCGGACGGCCCAAAGCAGTACTTTCAGCCAACGAGCATTGCGTGTGCAGCTTCTGGGACAGTCCGGGACTGTCAGAGACGGATAATCGAAGAGGCCCACTGTTTGTCATCGAAAGCGTCTATATGAAAAACGATGAACAGTTCAAAACACGTTTCCCGTTGACTATTCTCCGTTGAAATTATAAAGAATTGTTGCAGAAACCACTGACGATGACTGTGAAAGTACCATTGACACAGTAGCAAAAATTCCGCCGTTCATCACTGGCGTCAATAACGGTGCTTGACGCTGGCGACACAAATTATCGTCAACATGATTTGGTGCACGGCATGACAGCGTGACCAAGACGGCTTGACAACCACGAAATCACGACCGCACGATGACGACGATGACGTCACGACGACAACGGCTGCGCGCCTGCGTTTTACGCGCAAGCCTAAATGCCCCGTCTGTCGCCGTCGTCTATCGCAAGCCAAGCATAGATTATGTTTGTCGCCGCGAGGGAAGCGAGCGCCGGAGGAGGAAGGCGCCTGGAGGTGGAGAGGAGAATCGCAGCGTTCGCGCCCTTTCCCTTTGTGCTTCGACGCCGCGGAGCTCGCGACGTCCGTACGCTTGCGCGTAACCCGCGTTCACGAAGTGAAACGTCACGGTAACTTTTTGTCTCTTACGTTGAACTCAGTCATTCAGTCTGTCTATCTTTCAGTTAAAACATATTAAGGGTTTTGAGATACTATATTGCCAGACTAAACATTTACAACTGCTTTTTAGTGCCTGCTTAATGACTTCAACTTGACAACTTTCGCTCCGAACCTGTCTTCACCTCGCAGGCCAACGCCCTGGAGGAACTGCGTCGCATCATCGCGTACATGAACCAGGCCGGAGGCGTGGCCATCCCAGCCGCAGCCGCGGGTCCCCTGGCGGCTTGCTGCCCCGTGCCGGCACAGGTGGCCTCGGTCCAGAACCACGGCGGGGAAACCGGAAGAGGAAGCAAGTTCCAGGGAACCCCTAGTTCCGGTCTCTTCTCGCCGTTCGCTCCCGCGCTGAACGGCGGAAGCCCAACGGACTCCGGAGGCGGGGCGAGTGACGGCAAACCGTGACGTAGACGGACGCGTCAGTGACCTTGACTAAGTCATCTGTGCGTGCTCTTGCGTGTGGATTCGCTGCGGTTCACGTGCAGTGGGCGGTGTGAAAGAACAGTGGCGCCACCCATAGCCAAGTTCCCTGGACTCGTAGACGACTGCGCAGGCGCCATTCCTCGAAGCGTTTAGTGTTCAGGAGGACAAGAGTGTTTAAACACATGCTGGGACATGTCTGAACTTTTGAGCCGTGGTATAGTTTTCCTTGGCTCACGTGACCAGAGACAAAATGTGCGCGCAGCGTTCTTCGAAGCTGTCTCCGCAAAAATGACAGCGTTTTGTGGAGGACAGGCCGGAGCTAGACGAGGCCCTTGCGACGACATGGATTTACATGGTGTGGTTCAAAACGCGTTTCCGTCACGTTAGGACAAGGTGTAGGCGTTGGAGGGCTTAGACCTAACTATAAGCGGGCGAAAAAAAAAAAAAGGCCAAGCTGTTCGGCAGTGCTCTTACGATGCCACTCGTCGCACTGTAGGAACCCGTCGAGAAATATTTAAGCAGTTCTATTTCGGATGCTATTATTCTATGAGCGATGTTTTAAGCGCTCTATATATAAACCTTGGTTACTGGTTATCCTAGCAAACTTTGTGGCTCTCTTTTCAATGCGCGAGCGTGGGTCGATCGCGATAATGAACCATTACGAAAACTGCAGTCTTTTGCCTGCTTTAGCCGACAATGAAGTGTTTTGTATCACTCAGTTCCTACATTACTTGGTAAATACGATAAAAAATGCGACCAATTGTTGATTTAAGCTCACTGAGTGGATGTGATCGCCTTACAATATACGCCGCTTTGCGACGCCATTAGTATGCACATCGCCAGCATGTACCTGCGACTCACGGAGACGACCACGAATATCTGGAAACATCGCACTCTTGTGCGTTCAAATATTCAAAGGAAACAAAACTGTATGAGTATCCTATTGTAGAGCAAAATGAAAATGAGAAAATGAATAAGGTATTTCAGAAATGAAATATACGAACATAGAACGAAAACATAAAATGAACATAGATGAAAATAAAGCTCTTCTAACAGGCACCAGTGGCAAACTAAATATTGTTACAGGTATTAGGGTGAAATGTTGGTTAAGTTAGGACGTCTGCTTTAGGTAAGACGTTGAAGTCGTCTTCTAGCTGCGCCGTTAATCCGAGTATAAGGTGAAGCACATATTTGACTCAAAAGCAGTTTATCATAGCTTTATACTTATGAAAGTCCAAACCAACGTTATATGGCAAGTATATCTGCATTTTTATTGATGTATAAGCTGATTGCCCAAACCCAAAAAAAGCCTCGCCATTGGTTACCGCTGCGTGAACGCTGTCCTACAAATTAAGCTTGGATTGCGAGGAGGTTGACATTAATGTTTCATGCGACTTCTAATTTGCTTTACATGTTACACACTATTGAACTGCAGGGATTCTGTTCGCATAACCTGCCCTAAAAGGCAAGAACATATATTGCTAACCTGATCTCATAATGAGTTTAGAAGACCGCGTGGTGATCCAGGCAGCCTTAGCCAGATAATGAGTCCGCACGTCTCATTTGAAGGAAACGTCATGAAATGTCTTCTTTTATAAAGCTTCCTCCAGTTGCAAAATCGCCGCAGAGAGTCTGAGCAGATGTCGACCAAAGAAAGGTTGCTGAAGAGTACAGGTTGCATTCCTGTAAGTGCTGTAGTCAAAATATTCATAAGCATACACATCCCGCATAACTTTAATGCGTTAAATTGGCGAATGCACTAAGCAAACTCGATTCGAGGGTTTCGTAAAATCCCGTTTGTCTTTTTTTTCCCCCAGAAATCAATTTCTAATGTTGCGCCAAGACTGTGATGTTTAGTTTTTCTTCCTTGCAACCTGCCTGCATTGTCCTATATATGTGAGCGAGAGTGCCGCTTGATTCTCTTGTGTTCCTCGAGCGTTCATCATCGCCTAACTATTCGGAGAATAAAACTCCGTGAATGGAATTTTCTGACGCGCGGTGATCGCGGTTTGAGCGCGAGCACGCGAGATTTGTGGATAAAGAACTGAAGAGTGTACGTCAACTTTCCTGTCTCGGACTCAATTTCCTCTTGAACGTGAACCACGGTGTTGTACTCTCATTAAGAGAGGAAACTATGCCGCCTGGCACGGCCTGGCGCTGTCGCTATAACGTCGTGGGCGACATGACGTAAGGCGGTGGAATTCTGCAAATGCAACTCCCCATACAACCCGTTTCAACTACACATGACCGCGGGCGTCGCCCTTATAGAAGTGCAAATAAAGCAGGAGTTCGAAGAGCTGGGGTCACTATCATTGCCACCAACTTTTCTTCTCAACAAAATCCAATGGTGCTCTTCTTCTCTACAATGGTGCTATGAGTGGTAGATCAGCCATATTGTGTAGGGAAACCTAATACGCTAGATACGCTAATACAGGAGGAAAAGCCTACTTCCAGTGTTTCGCACACCTCCTAACGGTGGCGACCAAATACACGTCCTAGCAGCGGCTCCCTCCATGAAATAGAAGCGGATCTTGAAGGCTATGCTTTTGCCAACTGCATGCTCCGAAAGCGATTGCTGGAGCCGGAAACACGTCGTAGTCGCCATGTTTTGGACAACACATATTGTAACACTGGTTCCGAGATCATCTGCGTACCTGTGTGTTCTCGGCGTTGGGCTTCATATTGATTCGGTGACAAGCTAATCATGAAGTGCCAAATGCACCGCTATGGAACTCAAAAGAACTTGAATAGATGCGCCAGCCGTTCACTTATTACAGTGACACCATGGCGAAGGCGAACAGCTTTCGATACCGTCCTTCTTTCTGGAACTATGTTGTGCAGCGTGCAGACAGAAAAAGCAAGCGGATTGCGGTTTCTTGGGTGGAGCTTGGCCTAAGGTTCCTTGCATCGAAAAATGAATTGAGTTTTATTGTTCAACAAGGTTGCGAGTATGACCAGGCGAGAAAGCTGCAGGTTGCATCTTGAGTGGAACCTGGCCACCTCATACACAGGGCAGCTGCATGGCGGCGGACCGAAAGCGCGCGTTTTACATACGCAGCTAACAAAATAAAAATAAAGAAAGAACTTCATACTGAAGGGCACATGACTGTTTGCGAACATTCCTCCACGAGTGTGTTCACCCTGACTCCCTCTTTATTAATTTTATTGTCCTTCATTTCATTATCTATATCCACCCTCCCCCTTTGGCCCTCTCCAAATGTAGGGTAGTCAATCGGACACCTCCTTGGCAGACGTCCCTGCGTTTCCATCCTGGTTCCTCTCCCTGTCTTGGGTCAAGCTTATACATAATGTTTAGGTTGTCAGCTGGAACAGGGTGACGAAACGATTGCCGCTGGTACATTCATGCATTCACAGCGTAGCAGTTAATGCAAGATGCGAATGGTGGGTGTAGCGCATAGAATTTGCATATACTTTGTCCTACACTGTAAATTCATTTACACCTTTAACTCGCACCCTTACATACGTAAAGGTGTGAGATATAGCCAGTAAAGGAGCCTTAAGGATGCAAATAGGTTTGCAGTGTACTCGAGCGCATACCTAAGTGGTGCGGTTTAGCATTTTGAGACTGCACATTGGACTATGAGGGACGCCGTAGTGAAGAGCTCCGGATTAATTCTGACAGCGTTGGGGGGCTCTTTGCCATGCACCCAAATCCGATGACGTCATCGACAAATCGCACCGGAGCGAACCGGGACAGCCTGGCAAGACGATGATTGGATGAAACGGCGCACCAGGGGCACCCCCGTCGCGCACCGGTGCGATTAGTCGAGGATGCCAAAGTAGACGAATGCTTTCACGCAAATGTTTTCGCGGAACCATTGAGATGTCGCGATTTATGCGCCCTGCAGCGGGTATGGCGTCAGCACAAGACAAAAAAGCGAGTTCATGTAAACGCGGATCGCGTCGGGCTCGGTCAGCCCGATTTCTGACTCGACCCGCTCACGTCGGGTTCACGTAAATGTATACCATACACAGAAGTGGTGGAGTCTAAAACACGGCGGTCATGACGTACTTCCGGATCCGTCATTCTTCTGGCACACGCAGCATGCAAAAGCATAGCCTTCGAGATCTGCTTTTGTTTTTCAGAGTCAACCGTCACTGGGCGTGGATTTGGACAGCACATATGTTACTGAAGCCTCAGTGCGCTTTCTCAACGAAGCCGGGCCAAATCGTTAACGAAAAAAAAAAAAAAGAATCGAGGTGCTAGCCATAATTCCCCGGCTGGCCGAACGATTGCAGCGCCGGATTTTGCTGGAGATTTTGTTGGTAAGAAACTGTAACTCTCGGGATTGTGCTGGATGCTCGTAGGCCACGACTGAACAGACGGCTGTCCCGAACTCACCCGTCGAATACCAGAGTTGCCGAGATATCTTACCGTAGTGGACAACCGATGAAGATTTCGTTACGTTCCACCTGCTGTCGCCAACTATTGGAAAGGAACTTAAAATGTGTTGATGCCAGCGCCACCATCAAATCATTTGACGCAGCACGCGGTGGCCAGCTGCCATGTCATGTCACATATAATCCGATATCGAGCTGCCGGGCTCAAAAGGAAGGTTTGATTGATTACTTTTATCTGGAAGGATGACAGTTCGGTGTGTGACGGTGATCAGGGGCGCGATATTGTACGATCGCGCCCCTGATCGAGCCGCACACGATTGGTCAATTTGAACCGTGACGATCAAATTGACCAATCGTGTGCGGCTCGATGGAACGGACCGCCTCCGTTCCATTTTGGAACGCGTACAAGATCGCGCCCCAGGTAAAAGAAAGCAACGACAATAAATACCGCCTGTCATCACCAACTTCCACAGAGTAAGAGATGGAATGCCGAACAGAGCAAACTCAAGTTAGCACAGACCCACACGCGCACGCATGTTTTGATCAAGCACGTATTCCCAGTAATTCCGACTTTGTGCGTCTACATGCGCTGCTGCACGCATTGCCGCCATAATAGACCCAGTAAAAGGTGTTAATATCGCTTTTGCCCTGCCAAAAACACGTGGTCTTGCATGGCTTAGTCGTGTGCTGCTCAAGATTGTAACTTTGACCTTCCCTTTTCTTCGGCAATGCTCACCAGTAAGTGCAGTTTGAATATGCTTGTCTAAAATGGATCTTAATTGTTTGAATCGGTGACTGATTTAACGTCCCGAAGCTACGCTAGGACTACCAAGGACGTCATAATGAAGGACTCCGGATTAATTTTGAAGATCTGTGGTTTTTTTTAGCGCGCACTCAAAGCACGGTACATGAGAGTTCTTGCATTCTACCCATCTGAATACTGCCGCCGCGGGCAGGATTCGAACCGGCGGCGTCGTGCTTGGCAGCAGAGTATTCACATGACGTCACCCACACCACTTTATTGTGATAGCAATTATATGGACACTCCAAGCGCATTTCTGCCGTCTTCGTCGCCGTGTGGTTTCGTATAAAGTACAACGGTGATATAATCGGCACGCACCGTATGCTGTATGTGCGAGTGAAAGCGCGGAAGGGACGCACGCTTTCACGTAGAGCAAACGCGATGTCTTATGTCGTGCGAAAGGCCGTGGGCGGACGGGAGGGAGGGAGGGGAGGTGAGGTTTAGCTGCGGCACCAAATGCGTATCTTGCGACCGGGCGAAAGATGGAAAGCGGGAAGGCAGCGTGGGATGGAGGGGGCGCGGTTTCAGCTCTGCCAGCAACTGCGTACTTGTACTTTGCTTGGCTGAGGGCTGTCGCGCGCACAGTATCTTGCAAACGATCTCCACACGGCTCTTACCTTTGTATGGGCTGTGCTTTCGCCGCTCAGTTTCCGTTGAAGCGATAGACCGCACGAACCTTCGGTCGCTGCTGCAGCCGCACTTGCTCACGCCAGCGTTTTGACAGTGGTTGTCTGCGGTCATTGAGTTGTGATTTATTCATATTTGTTTGTGCGCGCTGACACCATGATTTTTAAACCAGTTAGTGAGCGAATGTGTCCGAGTTTATGCAGTCGATAGAAATAATATCCTTACTCTGTATAGCTCTCTACTAGTACATTTGCTATCGCAATTGATGCTTCGCCTTTCGGGCGAAACTGCCACTTCTTTAGTGCTATTCACCATAGAGTTTCCTACAATAGTTATTAGAGGGAATTCTAGTGCTGTGATTGTTCCGCCGTCACGGGAATGATTGTTGGTACATGGACCTGTCTGACCTTCGTGGTTGTAGATTCAAACGTTCCAGTGGCTTGTTTACTGAGCATTATCTGTCCTTATTGGCCTGAATTTCAATGAAATGTATACGTTTTCTTTAAATTGCAGTAGGCCATAAGATTTTAGAACATGCATTATCGCTACTACTTGTGACGGTGCCGTCTGTCGAGGTGGCCGAATGAAAACGGGTCAAGCTGGTCGACGCGCTGGCTTGCCCGCGGCAAAATCTTGAAAGCGTTCTACGCCGCTTGTCGACGCATCCGTCCGGGGCCTAGTAGTTTCAATATCGGGCGTCTGCGCTAGAGTTTATGTTTGAATCCGACCGTCCGACTATTTCAATTGTTTATTTATTATTTATACCGCAGTGCGTCGTTGAAAATGATCAGTTTGCTAAGATCACGAAGCCGTTTAAAGTCATAAGGACGATTTTCAGGCAAACAGATGTATTAACCATCACTGCCATGCGGGCCGAACCGCCCTTACTTGCAGCTTCCGTAGACATTAGCGTCACTGTTCCCTTTAGTAATTGTTTTAGGAAGCTCTATGCTATTCACAGCTTCCGCTGTGCCGGTGTAGGTAAGTGGATCGAGTAAACGCGCAGCCTCTCACCTTACTAGTTGTGCTACTATATGAATGCCTCACAGATGTCAGTGCTTCACTCAGCTACCGCGGGGAGTTAACTGGCGTCATCCAACGATGCAAAACTGCGTGCTTTACTTGCGCGTAGATACGTTGAATTGGGTTTTGACAGGATAAAAAAAAAGAAAGAAAGCGTGTGCAGGTACACGCGTGAAATGATTGCTCGAAGCAGAAATGCTGGTTTTAGTTGATATTGGCGCAGCAGAAGAGGGCAAGACGAAGGCGAGAAAGAAAGCTTACTTCCAAAAAAGCTTGTTACGTAAAAAAATTTACGTAGAATCTCCTCAGGGAGTTATCCGAATGACGCGTAAGCATTTCGTACTAACGACGTGGTGTTCAGTGCTCACACTCAACACTGCTGGTAATCCTAGCACTGCTCAGCGGCTGTGGTCGTCTTGGCGCCATTGCGGTAAATGCGACAGCGCTGTGGCGACACGAACTGCTGCGGAAGGCGGCGCAACGTGAACTGATGAGGCCAGCAAACCACTGCAGGTGGCGGCGTCAGGTGTGCTGATGACGTTCCGATCCGAACCCATGGCTGCTCCACAGTTCTGGCTGAAAGTGTTCCTAGTGCGTGCCTGATTGCACACGTCACGGGGTCACAAAGACGGGCTCGTGCCACTGCTCGCGCGTTCGTGATCTTCTACAGCTGGCGAAAACATTGCTGCTGGCTCTATCTTGAAAGCGATCGCCTTACGCAAAGGATGGGCGGACGCTCGGACAGTTTTCTCGTTTGGTAACCATAGAAATGCTTATGCATTTAGAACTACGCGCTTGAATTTCGTTCACTGGACTTCATAGGATTCATCATAATCATCACGTTGCTAGTGATCCAGCATTAACGCCGCAGCGGCGACAGCGTAATGTGATAGAGGATGCGCTATAACGCTTACTTCCTGATTGCACGAATGCCTTCTAAACGCCTTGTGGTGGAGAAGGAGAAGAAGCAACGCTATGCAGTTGTCGCGATATATACGGTTGTATTTCAGTCGTGGTTTGAGAATTCGACCAGCGCATATCGGTTTTGCTACGTTTTTTGTTGAACTTAAAGGTAACTTCCGGTCACGAAAATGACCTCTCATCGTGTCATTATGCGAGCCACGAATGGTGAAACGAACAGAGTCCTAGTGTTATCGTAAGAAGGACCTTTATCGAGGAAGGACAGAGTCTGTGCACGTCAATACGCACAACACTTAGTTTTTTTACAAGTGCTACTCCGAGTACACGTTTCCTAGACACGCGTCTGGTTTGCTACCCTACGCAGAGGGAAAGGGTGGGAAAAAATAGAAAGCAGAGGGAAGTAGGAAGGACGGTACTATCAATGTGAACACGTGCGGTTCTTCATCACATCCCGCCTACAATCGACGCCTGGGGCCATGGTCCAAGAATCTTAGCATCTGAAAATAGTCTTCTATACCTAGTCGGTTTAACACAATCCGAAGTACGTCGCGTTCCGTATCATAATGATCCCAAAGACACGCTTTTAGGCGTTTGCTACTCATGCGCGAGGCCTTATTTAGAAGTGTCAGCAGCAAGAAACAGTAGCACGAGTGCGCAGTCAGCGACGGAAAAAAATTCGGCAGACACTTAGGACTGCTTACGTGTGGGAATGCGAAAGCATTATAGTCCCATTGGTGAAACCTTTAGTCAGCCACGTGGTTGTGACGTAACGTGCGCAATAACGTGCGCACTAGGCATACCTTTAGTCAGCCAGAACCGCGGAGCCGCCATGGCGTCATGGATGCGTGCTCGTCTCACACCCTAGAGGCCCAGTTCGATTCCCACCCAAACGAAAATGTACCTTATTTTCTTTTCAAATCCAATAATTTACTTTGACTACAGGAATCTCCCTGAGTAATTTGATGTCAATCCGATCATGTTTGACTTGTTTTTACTCTTTGCGCCGTCGGCCATTCTTGGTACCATCGTTCGGTACACGACGCCGGTTTTTCTCGTTATGTGGCATATATAATGCTTTCGCATTAATAAACGCTACAACGTGAGCAGTCTAGTCCCGCAGGCAGCATTTTATTTTGCTGTACTCAAGAAATTTTTACACATCAATAGTGTCAAGTGATATATATATATATATATATATATATATATATATATATATATATATATATATATATATATATATATATATATATATATATACGAAAAGTGGCTGTTCTGCTCGCGCGTGTTTTCATGTCTCCATAATGGGTACCATTTAGTAAACCGCGAAGCAAAAAGTTCTCGATGTTTAGCTTGTTTTCACGTGTCGTCACGGCGCACTTTCTCTTCGTGCTATAGCGCCCAATCGTAGCGACCGCAATGACGTCCGTGCACAATAGTATCGCCCGTGTACATTGTCTTGCTTCTTGGAGGCGACCGTTTTTCGCCGGATCATCCCTGTTATCGATCTGTTATCGGCGTAAGGCACTCCTGTCTTGCTGTCACGTGACCTCTTGACACAGTTATTGACGTGCTAGTTAACCGCTATCGCTCAGTGGTAGGCACTGTTCTTGTACGCCCGAGATCACGCCACATTCTATTACCCCAAGATGGCGGCCATGATGACGTCAATGCAAAACATCTCCATGTGTAATTGAATGTCCTCTTGTCGCCAATTAAGGTTTTCGTGTACGTGCTGAGTGTCAAGGGAAAGGATAAATTCACATGGTCACGTGGGCTTGAAACATATACCGCGTGCCGTGCCATCAACCCTCAAAAACCTGAACACTGATGAATTCACAGATTGATTGGCTTTCCGAACATATCGTCTTTGAAACGGGGTGGCAGATGGTGTAAAGAATCTCGCAATTCTTACCTTACTGCGGCGTTTATTCTGGATACTGAAGGTCTGTGCTTCGTACATAGAAGCGAGCGCATATTTAGAAATATTTGTTTTTCTTAAAAACGAATGCTGTTTCTGTTCTGTCTGTTCTCAGTTTTTACGCAATAATTCTCCAGCGATGTTTTATTTTTCGCCACCACCTAGTTCATTCACCTATCCCCCCATCTCTCACACCTAAGGCAACGAGCGGCGTTATTGAACTTACGCCAGCTGTTGGACAAACCTTATGCTACAGGATTTTTTTTTTTACCCGCCGGGGTGGCTCAGTCAGCTAAGGGGTTGCGCTGCTGAGCACGAGGGCGCGGGATCGAATCCCGGCCGCGGCGTCCGCATTTCGATGGACGCGAAATGCAAAAACGCCCGTGTGCTTGCGTTGTAGTGCACGCTAAAGAACTCCAGGTGGTCAAAATTAATCCGGAGCCCTCCACTACAGCGTGCCTCATAATCAGAACTTGTTTTGGCAAGTAAAACCCCAGAAAGAAGAAGATGCTACAGGATTTTATTTTCTTCTCGACGTTTCCCGATTGAAACATACGCTTTACAACGCCACTGCAAACGTGGTTGTTTCGGCGTATTCTTCAGAGGTACTGTTTATTTGCTGGTCACGTGAAGTTTTCTGTTTTCGCCATGACATCTTTATTGTGTGAAGCAAACATTTTTCTTAGGTAGCATTCATACATTTAAGCCAACACTCGGGCACAAACACATGCGCGCAAGCGCAGACTCAAACATACAGGTATATTGAGGTCGCGCTACGTTCCTTGCTCGTTCTTAGGGCAACGTTGGCAAATAAATCGCAGACATGAAGCGCAAAAAATGCGCTTCCCACTAAAAAATCTTGCGCTATTCGGATATCTTTTGACGTGGTTGCAATGAGAGGAATCCGCTGCAGATGCATGCGTATAAAATGAAACAAGGTAGTTGGCACTTCAGCTTTGTAAGCATGCCGGCGTTGTAAGAAGTCGACACGACTCGAGCAAGACGACGGTGCCACCGGTCTCGAATATCGATTGTTTTCATGTCATAAAAGAAGACAAAAGGACAACAAAACAAAACAACTTGTAGGGTAACGCGGTTGGTTCCCCAGATCAAATTAACTAAATGGACGCTTTCCCATCACCACTGTCGGATGCGCAACCGATAGCTGTAAGCCGGGAGATCATCGCCCAGCTCATCGGTAACCCCTCTTGATGGACGAGGCTGGGTGCGAATTAAGCGGCGGGGTCGCGCGTCTACAGTACAGGGCCTCGCATAGCCGGCTTCGCGAGCTATAAAGACGCCGCAATGACGGTAACGATGCCGCAGGTATTTGCGGACTCCAGTAGAAAACAGGCGCGTGAGTGCGTCTGGTAGCTGAGCCACGGTGTTCCTGTACTCCTTATTTTTTTGTTTTCGCCAGTTTTGTTAAATGCGTATCTTAGGGGAGAAAACAGGACTATATACTACAGTTGAACCCGGTTGTAGACCAACAGGCTCGTGCACTAAAAATACGCAGTTCGATACACGAAGTAAGTCGACATAGCCAAACTCGCCTATAGTGTAAAAAAAATATTTTGTGGTGCGTTTGATATATGCGAACTCATTATCTCCAGTGGAGAAAAGAATCAAATAGCAGAATTGATGCTTAATGAAAGCAAAACTACGCGAACTGGGTAGTTATTGTTGCCTGTGCTTTGAACTGTCTTTCGCACTCCGTAAGAACTGAGTTCCCGAAGTGCGAGATTGTTAAGGTTTGTCAACTCGAAAAAAAAAATAAGCTACAATAGCAATGCGTTCCCAGAACGCTGCGTTCGCTGTATGCAAACGGCTGCGTCACGCTGGCATTGGATTGTTCCTGCACTTAATACCAATGCCCACTTTGTTATGAGGGAGGTATTTTACACGAGTATTGGTCGAAAAGGTTTCCACGCTCGATATAGAAAATAATTTGTTTTAACCGAGTTCGTTAAATCCGGGCTCGACGGTATTGCAAGGGCAGTAAACGCTCGAAACTGAGTTTGATACGTCTGTCTATCCACTCCTGGAAGCCGTCGATCGTCACCGCAAAACCGTCGTCCAGCCATCTCTGCGTCTCCAGGTTCTCTTTGGCCATATGGGTGAAGGAAAATCATATGTCGTTATTGGCTACATTAAGTACGAAACCATCCCTGTTTAACCCTCTGCGCATACCCGCCAGTTACTTATACTGTTGAGCTATAAGTTGATGTGCACTGCGTTGACTCTTCTTAGTTAAATGGGAAAGCTAGCCTGCCCCCCCCCCCCCCCCCCCCCCCCCCCCCCCTCCCACCTCCAATTGAACGTAATCGTGGTGGCTAGAGTTTACGACTGTGACGTACCACTGCTAAGTATACGGTCGCGAGTTTGATTTAAAGCCACGGCGGCCGCATTTCATTGCAGGAAAAATGCCAAAACACTAGCGTACCGTGTATTGAGTGCCCATCAAAGAACCCCTGGTGGTAAAAATTAATTTGGAGTCCCCCACATTCGGCTTGCCTCATAACCATATCGTGAGACCTCAAAATGGCCCGTAGAACCCGAGAAGTCGGAGGTTCTAGTTTCGGCCGCTTCGGCCTTGTTGAAATGGGCTAGGTATGTTTGAAACTCCTATCTGCCAAGATGCGCAGTGACTACAACTGACTGGTCAAGATTTGTCCTGTACATTACACTGTGAACTTACAAAACTTAGAAAGTTAAAAACAATGACTTCCTTAAAGAAAGTTTGTTGAGTGCTATAGAAACCCAAAAGAAAATCGTCGATGCGTCAACGAAGGTTCTTTTATTTTTTTTTTAGGCCGCGTCCCTCATAATCAATGTGAGTTGGTTTGGGACCACTGTATACACAACCCAGCAGGCGGCGCTGCAGGGGGAGAAATTGCCGGCCTCGTCTGCCAGGACACAACCGCCTGTAGCAACATCACCATCACCACCACATTAAACCCCCTCAGTCAATTGCATTCGTATTCATTCACATTACCTTTGTGACGCTGACCTATCGTCACCGGATAAGGGAGAGAGAGGGAGATAAAACACTTTTAGTGAAATGCACAGCTTCCCGCCAGCGTGAGTTTAGTCGCCTACACGCTACTCTGTAGAGGAAAGAGGATGAAGGATTGAAAGGCCCTAGGAGAGAAAGTGTGTGTAAGAAAAAAAAAAAGGAAACAGCGTGAGAAATGTGGGCTTGGTGGTCACAGATAAAATAAAGTTGGATGCATTACATACAAAATGAAGGCGATGTAAAAACGAAGTTCACTCATGCTAATGTGTATATAGCATTTCCTAAAGCTTGCCAAGCAAGGTAATGTCTTGAAAATAAGCAAGCAGCTAGTTCAAAGCTCGCCGCTAGCCAGGGGCACAATGCATCGGAACCTAATGTGCTTCTCAGCGTCAGTGGCGCTTGACTAAATTTGTCCAGTCTGACTTTCATAAAGGGATTTTCTTCTCTCTTAACCTGAAAATTCTGACAGGCTGTATCTAATTTGTAAGCACAATCTCGAATGTCGAACGTGCTCGTTAACATTACCAATGCTTCCGTTTAATGAAATCGGCAATCAAGCAAGTAAAGTGTACCGGAACATTGCCATCACCGATTCCCGCAACTATAACGAGCACCCAGCCCTCTATGCAAGGCTCGGCGAGCTTTAGGCAAACAGCACCGCACATGTCGTCGTCATAGCCGCTTAAGCACCCCTCAGTAATAAAGGAAAGCTCCGTTAATCTGCCTGCGGAAGCCACAAGAGAAGCGAATCGGTCCCCATGTTTTACAAGGGTGCAGCTACACTGCGATAACACGAACATTAGCCAAGCCAGCCGAAGAGAGTTCGGAGTGAACAGGGTGCGAATACACCGCAAGCAAAACACTGAAAAGGGTAGTTCCGGGCATGGAGTGTTTGAGGAAGAGAGTCGGGGGGGCGGGGGTTATACCACTTAAGAAAATGAGAGGCCCCCGAGATGCGAGGAGACAAAGAAGCGAAACGACGCGACGTGTTAAAGCCAAGTAACGATCGAGAACGGAGAAGAAAACGACGCTGAAAAAGGCGCAGTCGAGCACGTGAAAGAAAACAACAAAAGAACAGTGAAAATACAACTATCGGCCAACAAGAAGGGAGAAACGCCGCAGAATCCCACGGGGAGGGGGGGGGGGGGGATGGAGGGGGGGTGTCATTGGGGTGCGTGTATCAGGCAGCTTGCGACGCACACACCGAGATTGGCAAAGGGGGGGGGGGGGGGGTGTATATCCGGGTTGGGGGGTGGCGTGGTACGAGGTGGCGTAGGAGCGGCGAAAAGACAGAGAGAGATGGAGTGATAAAAAAGCCCGAGAAGAAGTCATTTCGCGTCTTTGTACGCCGGAGGCATGCTCCGCTGCCGGGCGCAAAGTGATTCGACTAACGTTTATGATCAATAATGGACAAGTGGATTTTTGTTCCCACAGAATTCGGCTGGCCGCAGACGCTGTCTGTATGCGTGTTTGTCTTTCTCTCTCTTTCTGTGTGGCGACGGAAGAATGGATGCTGGAGTACTCGGGAATATAAAACGAAATAAACAAGTAAACGAAAAAAAAGGGAGGAGCGAAGCATCGTTGTCTTCGTCATCGGGAAAGGGATTTTCCCATCATCGCTAGAGGCGCCTCGGGCTCGACGCTGAACGGGAACGCAGAAAGGCTTTCGGGAAAAATGGGGATGTCGTGGAGTAGGGGGTCTTCGGGAAGAGGGTTTGTCGGCGAGAAATATAAGCTTGCCCGAGGGTAGGAATGGAGGAAAAAGAACTGCGAAGGCTGGATAAATAACAGGGGAGGGGTGTGTCATTTTGTGCGTCCCATTTTCGCCACTTCGATGGCACTAAATGAAGAGCGAGATCTGTTATTTCGCTCTGTTCTCTTGAACGTTCTGTTTGTCGTAATGCATGTGCTCGCCGGAAAGAAAACCAATACAGACCGTCGACCACGACGGTTCTGCTCAACACTGGTAGATTGCTTACCGTAAGCAGATAAGTCTCTGAATAGTTGTTGTTAGTGTTACTAATGCTGTCACAGGTGTTCGGATGAACGACTGAGTTACCTTGTTAGCCATGCAGTGTATGTACAAATGTGGAAGGCAGTGCTATTGCATTGTTCCCGCGTTTTAATATTATGCTGGAAAGAAAAATAATGGTTATGCTCAACACTGGTAGATTGTTTATTGTTAGCCGATAAGTCTCTGAATAGTTGTAGTTAGGTTTACAAGTGCTGTCACAGGTGTTCTGATGAGCGACTGAATTATCTTGCTAGCCACGCAGCGTATTTACAGATATCGAAGTCAGTGTTACTGTATTGATCCCGCGTTTGATTATTGTGGAATGAATAAAGACGAAGAAACAAATGAAGTGACAGCTACGTTAGTATACGTGTTAAGTGACTGAAAAGTCAGGCACACGAGATAATTTTAGCGTGAAACGACGTGTTCTAGACAAAATCGTATCCCTGCTCGAGGGGCGCATTTGAATGGAGGGAAAGGTTGAGTCGTACACGAGTCATTTCTCAAGATGCGTTCTATAGACACCCACGCGTACTTTCGCGAACGCCATTCAGGGAACTGGGTTGGCGTGTAAGTGCGTCTGGTTTGCAGGAATTTCCTGGTAAACTAAATGACGTGAACTGTGCTATCGATATAATATATATATTTGGCTGTGCACTAGGGTGAAGAGGAGGTTACGTCACCATTTGGTGCATCAAAGCGAACACACACTGGTATTCTCATATCGCTTAAGAGTTGTTAGAAGTCCTGTTCGCATTTTGAGTGCGATTGTGCTCGTAGATAACTCATAATTTTGTATGTGCGTGGAATCATTGACATTGTTTAGGTGGCTGTCAGCAATAATGAGTGGCCCGTTGAGTGTCACATATTAGAGTGTCGCTCTAATACGCGGTAGCCTTGGCCGATGATCAACTTTATGCGACAGAGGTTTCACGATCTTAAGAAATAACAATACAAGTCACATTCCTATATTCCCATTTCTTGGTCGACCTGGATTCCTCCCGAGCGCTTTCATAAATAATGTCAGTGAAAAATCTACGAATGCCTAATGCTGTCACCTGTGAGAGATGCAATGAGATAAATTTGCAGGATGCTATCAAACGAGGACCCCCCCCTCTATTAGTTATATGCATTCAATGAACCTGAAAATTTCCCACTGTTGGGATGTGCATTGAAGAGAAAGAAAATATTAGAGGTCTAACTGGGCCAGTGCTAACATTCCACGATGACTGTCATGATCTTCGCGTCGTGTTTCAGCACTCGTCTGTTTTTCAGTAAAATTCTTGCGCACCTTCGGCAACGCCGTGTAAGAGACCACATGCCGTGGTTGCGCCTAATGAAGAGAAAGCTCTTGGATGCCATTCAAACAGTGCACCCAAAAAAGCCACGTGCACGCCTTGTGTCTCATCCTTTTTTTTTACAAGCAAAGCTTCTCTATCTAGCCTGAACGGCCGTGTCTAATCGCAGAAACTATCATCATCAGCAATGGCTCGAGCGTCCTCATCTTCTTCCACAGCTGGCACCTTGGTGCCTCTAGGCGTAACCACGCGAACGCGCTCGTGCAATCGTGCAATTGCTCCCGCGTTCGTGGTCGCCGTGTTCTTCCACACTGCTGGCTCCGTTGCTGCTCATCATTCCAGCGTAGAATTTCACTTCTCTTCTGTCGTCGTAATCGGGGGCCACGTTTACGGGGGTATGAACCATTGCTTAAGGGGGTATGAGATTCATTGTCTTACGTGACGGACAGATTTAATTTTGAAGCAATTTAATTTTGAAGAATCGCATGCGGCAATGGCGGTCAGATGCTGGTAACCACGCCACCGAGCAAACTCGAGAAATCGAACGCAAGCGTTTGTGGTTCGACAACAACTTGTCCCTCATCAGTGTGATCCGCTCCGACGAACAGCGACACAATGACTTGGAAGTGTTGAATGAACATTACGCTACTAGTGGAAAAGGTCTTGGTGAATTTAGGGTTTGCGGTACGTGTAAGGAATCTTTAATCAAGGGAAAGCTGCCGGAGTTCAGAACTGTGAACACGTACGTATACCCTCCATTTGTTGTGATGGTGATAAGCTTCGCTCATCATTCATCTTCATGAAGTGGAAGGGCCGACGAATTTTTTTCAGCAAGCTCTTTTGTTTTTGTGCATCTTTTTTGCTTGACTGAAGTGGGGGCTCCTCCAATTTAGTAGCTTTAGGTCTCCATACGTCATTATAGCTAAAAGGGACGAGCTTCAATGCCACCATGCCCGGGTCGTAACACACGCTGACGCAGCGAGAAAAAATAAAAACATCGACAAAGCCCGAAATTGTTGCCCTCCGTAGCGCAGCTTTTTGTGTTATCAACGATCACCAATACATAGGAATACATTCTGCAATTCAAAGGCAAACTCCGCAATCTATCCCGACAGCTCTGCGGCGTGGCTCACACGACCAACTGGTGTCAGAGAGTAGATTACATTGCCATCATGCGGTTGACAAAGGCCACAACATATGCTTTCAGTGGCTACCGGGCCGCCGTGACATCATCGGCAATGAAAGAGCCGACAAGACTGCTCGTGAGGCGCATGGAGAAACTGAAACCACATCGATTTCATTGTCGAGAACCGACGCAGCGCGCCACCTCGGCCAGTCTTTCTCATATACCATTAAGGAAGTGGAATACACCGGAGTTCATTAACCGGCGCCTGCAGGCCACGAACTCGTATTGTATGAAATTACCGCTTTTACCCGGTTTCACTCGACGTGAAGAAACCTTACTATGCGCGCCTGCAAGTGGTGGGCATTTCTTTTACGAACTGCTAATCGGAATTGCGAACAGTGCCCACTGTAACACGTACATTAACTTTAAGACCCTCCTCTGCGACTGCTTAGCATACGAAAGGTGAGAGGCTTGCCCTTCGGCCAGCTTTAGGTTACTCAGATGACAGGCATATTTGAGAATAGAAAAACCTGGGACCGTGATGCCCTGCGTGTCCGGTGTGCAAAAGCATAAAAGCCCTGCTTCGTCTCTTGAATAGTACTAACCTACGTGACCTCTTGTAATGAACTGAACGATGAAGGCTTCATTGCGTGTGATGGCGACCATACTGTGAGCGTCTCTCCTTCTCATTTTTTAAGACGAAAGCCTTAAATGCCTCATCAGACGATGGCCTTGAAAACGCCGCGTGCGGTACAGAAACTCGTGTGAGCGCGTCTCGTGCAGAGACGCGCTCGTGCCATCATTGCTTGCGCGTTCGTCATCGTCGCCTTCCCCAGCTGGCTCCGATGCCGCTCATCATGCAAAAAAAAAAGAAACTTAATTAAGATGGAGGTAATTCAGGCACGCGAACCCACGACCTTCGGTCGGAGTTGAACCCATGACCTTTGCTGTTAAGGCAAGGTTAATTAAGACAGATTCAATTAATATAGCGGTAATTAAGACACTAGAATCCTCGACCTTTGAGGCTAATTGGGGCGAAGTTAATTAAGGCGCAGTTATTTAAGTGAGCGCCAGTTAAGGCACTCGAGTCCACGACCTTTGGTGGGAGAAAAGTAATAAGAAGTAGCAACGCATTCGAATGAGAATGTCAAGTAATTTAATGAATGTCTCTTGAGCGCCCAGGCTATCGCCTTTACCCTCTTTGGCGTATGCTAAAGTGTCAATTTTTTTGCTCACCTTTACTGCTTCCCCAGTGCCGGGTAACCAACGGGGATCAGCCTGGTTAACCTCCCTGACTGACCCGTACTATTTCTCGCTCTATCTAATAGCAAGGAGCAGTGTGGGGTGCGAAGCAAACAGCCCCGACAAATCGCTATCTTCCGTGATAGCTACACGACGACATGAATTGGCTCTGTTGCAAGCTGAAAAGGTGGGGGAATGGCTGCACAGTGTCAAGCGAGAAACCGGCAACACTGCAGGTTTGCCGAAAGCCTTTGTTCCCGAGATAAGAGCTTGCGATTGGGGCAACCCGTTCTCGAAGCTCCTTTTGTGTCCTCTGAGAGGGGTTGGTACCGAGGGAGTGTGGGAGACACGTTTCAATCGACACTCGAACAAAAGGGGTGACGTTGAGAGATCCCCCCATCGGAGGAGTAAATAAGACAAAATGCGGGAAAAGATTGTGTCCCTCCCTCTTCTGTAAGGAATCGAAAGGGTTGGAAAAAGGGTTGTCATTCGCGAACGGCATCGAGATCGAAAGATTCCCCGTAATCACTCTGTGCCGAGCGAAAGAACAAAATAATAGAAAGGCTGCATCGAAACCTCGCGAGAATACTTGATTTTGGACAGCTGAAAAATGAAAACTAAATGTAGTGTTCGCAGGAAAGGACGGGCCTGCCTAATTACTATGGCGTTTTACTGCCACTATGTCTTTCGGTGACATTGGATTTCAATTTGACCGAGCATGACGCGTCGACGATTGCGTGTTGGGCATGAAGGGACCGAAAGAGTTGATGAAGTGTATTGATTGGGAAGACGAACACTTTCTCTTTTACTCCATCGTTTATTTTATGAGTACTAGTTGCTGAACCTTTTTTCATCCAGTTTTCACACATAGGAAATGAGGCGTTGACAGAACCAAATGGTTGGCGTGTCAACAGCCTCGGTACGTCACTTTCGCGTTCACCTGCCGAGATTGTAGGACTAGATGAAATTGTAGCTTCCTAAAAAAAAAAATCGTGCGTGTTAACCGTGGGAAGCTTTAAAATTATAAAGCGTGTGGGTGAAAACGAGGACCGGTTCGGTTAGAAAGGGAATAAGAACAAACTTACTTGGAACTGATTACGAATGGGGTAGGCTTATAATTCGTCCTTGAGGCTGCTGGACTAAATGTGAATGATGCCCTTCTTTACCTCGGAGCTCAGTTTAACTTTTCACGATGCTTCCATTGGGCTCTCTGTGTCAGCAGAGATTCCGGAGCGAGAACCGCGTCCTGATCACCATGTATTGGGCACCACCTATAAAGTTAATCTGTCTTGATATGAAACATGGTTACAGTGCTATAGAATACACGAAGACATAGACATGAGCTACACGGGATGGGCGCTGGACCTCAACTGGCTTTACTATTCCAATGATTACATACATGAGCACCACATTCACATCGAAATAGAAGATTACACGTAATATGTTTCAAGTCAGAAATCACGTGCATGTACCACGCATCCTCTTGTCCAAGTAAATCAATTTCGTTACTCGAAGTACCGATAGAAGGTGTGCTAATGCAGTCATCGGCTTCTTGTGTGCAAAACATCTGGCATATCTTTGGTAGAGCCGAGCCTTTATCCTCCGGCGTTTACATAAGTGACCGACCTCGAGGGATCTGCGTGTTGTCATTCGGTGGCTCACAACACTGATAAATGTGTGTGTGTGCGTGCAAAACGATCTTGTCGCATCAACAGTTTCGACACTGACAATAGTATCCCGATAAGAAAGTTATCTTGCTTGTCGTCTAAACGTTACTGCAATGAGACGAGTACCAGGGCGCTAACGGAAAGATCGGGCCAGGGAAAAGAGGGTGTGGGGAGAAGCAAGCGTCCGAGGTGGCAGGTAAGATTGATTGGAACGCTAAGGGGTGGAACAAGCTGTCACGAGAGGACCTCCCTACGCGTCACTAGCCATCGCAGTTCGCGGTTCAGCGTGTCTCTATGTTGACAGCACTTCTCGATGAACCTAAGGCACGGTCGGAGACCAGAGTTACATGCGGCATCAACAAGAGGTTTCTTCTGGGCAAAGTTTGTTTCACTTTGTGCACTTTCTTTTACGTGAGTGTTCTGTGATAGCAGATTCGAAATCAGCGGATGATATCGGCCCCGCGTGCAAGAATTTCGGTTCGGCGTATGGCGGAGTGTCGACGACGCTTACATGCGATAAGCGCCCTGAGGCTACATAAGCCACTTCCAGCCATCACTGCGCGGACATTAACACACGGACATTGTTGTGATATGGGCTTATGTCATCACGAAGGCGTTCCCTATAGCACCGGCCGCACGCGTACACAAAAAAGCAGAGGGCACATACAAAGCTCTTTGTTTCGTGTTCTTCGGTCTCATAGTACACAAGTGGCTACATATGGGATGCTACTTGCTTTTTCCTCTTGCTATACATTTTCGTTTTTTTTAATGTAGTTAGGGTGGTTATGCTTTGGGGGTATGCGTGGGCGAAGAATTACTTAGTTTCAATTTCTGAGCTGTGCATTGGGATAGCCGGCATGAATGTAGCCTGCCTTGACATTAGTCTGCAATTCTTAAACAGGAACAGCAACAACAAAAAGCACTGAATGCCTTTGGTGGTACAGTCAGACGGGCACGCTGGCGCTCGCTATCTCGTAAACTCACACACAAACTCTCTCTCTCTCTCTCAAACGCACGCACATACACGTACACACTTTTGTGCTGAACTGTCAGCTTTCAGTTCCCGTAGCAAGGTCTCGAGGGGCCGTCCGGGCAACTTAAAACGAGACCACGCGCGTCACATGATCCAGCAAGGCGTGTTGCGGCGCTTGCGGCATTGAGCGGGAGTCGCGCACGTGTTCGAGCTCTGTCACGTGCCGGAGCCATTCATTCCGCCGTGGCGCCCGGTCTTCCCTCCCTTCCTAGCCGTCGCTGCTCGTTTCGACGCTGTTCCGATCCCTGCCCGCCCAAGGGAATCGGCACATCTGTGGTTAATCCGGAAAAACTGCCGTCGCGGAGTTTTAGTTTACAAAGCTGGCCAGACCGAGATAGGCGGAATGAATGGCGCCGTTCGTGGGCGTCGAGCGCCGCCTGTGGCCGGCGAGCGAAAACCGCAAGTTTCAAGCGTGGAATGGAAAAGCAGTGAGGCGAAATATCGGGGCGCCATAATCTGGAGCGACAGGTGTGCGGGGAAGATAGCGCTCGATAGTGATCAGCGAGGTCACGTGTTTTGGTTCTCATGCATAGTTCGAAGTGCCTCTGGGTCAATTCAAATAGAAAAGAGGGGGGAAAAGTAGGAGAAAGGAACAGGCACAAAAAAATGCTGGCGTTTGTGACTAGGCATAAACCAGTGGCGTTGGAGCCCTATCTGTGCTGCCACCTCAGTGAACATTATATTAGCGTTATTTATTCCCGATACTGCATTTCAAGAAAGCATTGCTCTTATAAGTACTCCTCCTCCGAGACTTGTGCGTGTGACTAGAGTCACTTAATACAATCTGGTGTGACGTACCGCTGCTTCCATTTGCGTCATCCTGTATACGTCCTGTCTATGTGGTACCTTGCGTTCTCCGTGTCTAGGCTAAGATTCTATATTACCGGTCTACAGGCTACCCATATTCATACTTTGGGTACCAGGCTAGCGTTATGCATTTGTCACTCTTTTTAAAGCTCGGGGGCAGGTTTAAACTTCTGATTTCTGGTGACAGCGCTTTCTTTAATCTGAATGACGCAACGCGACACTGAGCACGAGGTCTATCTCAAACGTTCATGCACTGAGTTAGCAAAAAGTTGGAGGGCGTGTATAGCTGCGCCTTTGTCTCGCTCTCTGCACTCGAGTGGCCCGTCGATCTCCAGTACGAGCCGCACTGCTCTATGACAAGGAATAATTTTACGCGTGCACTTTTTGTGCAACCCATTTGGTGAAAGCCTGTCGGCCAAAATGGAGATCGACGAACAGAAGGAATAATTGATCAATATGAAACTTCTTGTGTGAACTGAGCAAGAATTCGACAGAAATTAATCAAATGATGCGAGGGATCTATGAAAAGCATGCCATAAAAGAAAGAACTGTGTTCAAGTGGGCCCAACGTTTTCGGGAAGGACGTAAGGACCCCAAGGACGATCCTAGATCAGGACGCCCAGTCATGTCGCTTAAATCCGCATGGCTTGTTTTACAGATTCTGCCGTTGACCGTCACTTTTGCTGCCTCAAGTGGACAAGGGAACGCGTCATTGATCGACTTCTCGACTTGGCGATTGCAAGCGGATGACGTCATATGGCCAGGAAACTGGGCGTCGCCAGGCGGAGGGACATCACCTTGCTTTCCGGAGCCTATAAAGCCTTCACCGCATCGCTACTTCTTCAGTGTGAGCGGCAGCAGTACTGCAGTCATGTCGCTTAAATCCGCATGGCTTGTTTTACAGGTTAGTTACTATTCGCCTGTTTCATTTAAGTCAGATTCTCTGTGTCTAATTATGCTGCCGCTCCCAGTGAATTGTGTTGATGCGATAAACTTGTTGTGGTCTCATTTGAAACTCTTACTTTGCGGGGATATTGAGACAAATCCCGGCCCTACTACTGAAGAAATGCTGCAACTCATTCTTGAGACACAGACACAAATGAATTCTAAGCTTTCTTTGTTTGAACAAAAACTTGATAAAGTGGCGGCGACATGCGCGAGACTGGAAGGTCTCGAAATCACTGTCCGCAACCTGGAACAGACAATTAAACAACAAGGAAAGAAAATTGTTGAATTAGAGGACAGGGCTAGGAGGAACAACATTATTGTGTACGGAGTCCCGGAGAGTCCCAATGAAACAAAAGAAGGAATTGAAAATGCAGTTGTGAAAGGTATCTTTTCTGATCGCCTTGGTGTAGAAGTGACGTCGATAGAAAGAATTCATAGGCTGGGGCAAAAGAAAAGAGACCAAGATAGACCTGTTATTTTGAAGCTTTATAATCACAAGGAAAAAGAAGCGATTTTTGAGAACTGTAAGAAACTGAAAGGAACAAACGTGAACCTTTCTCATGATTACTCGTATGAAACGCAACGAAAAAGGAAAGAACTGTGGCGTTCTGCGCAATCAGATAAAAGGGCTGGCGCGAAGGTGAAGCTTGTTAATGACAGGCTTTTTATCAACGGAACGGCCTACACATGGGACCTGTGCAATCATACTCGTGTACAAGTGCCTAAACATTCAGCTTCTGCGTCTCGCGACAATGTATGACATCAAAAGCCACAGGAAATAAGGCTTATAAATGTTAACGCACGAAGTATTGCTAACAAGCATGAACAACTTGAACGCATGTCTTTGTTATATGATCCCCATATAATAGGAATAACGGAAACTTGGTTGCACATTGACATTCAGAGCGATGAGGTATTTCCTAGCTGCTATAGCGTTATTCGAAAAGACAGGACGAGTAGGGGCGGTGGCGTTGCATTATTGATTAAAAAAACGTTTAAATATGAGTCGCTCCCGAACATCGATGATCATGAAAGCGTTTGGTGTCGGCTATTTCTCGGTGAGACTATATTACTTATCGGCGTAGTATATAGATCACCAACAAGTTCAGTGGACTTTTTTGAGAAAATTGATGCTTATTTGAGTGCAACCACAAATATGCGAAGCAGAATAGTACTTATGGGCGATTTCAATTTACCGGGTGTTGATTGGAACAGCCGAATTTCAGGTTCCTTAAATCGTTTGCACGCGGACGTAATGTTGGAAATAATGGTAAACCACAGCCTAGTACAAGTAGTGAATTGCCCAACACGGATACAAGACAATTGCCAGTCAATTCTAGACTTAATATTTTTGTCTGATAAAACTTTCACCCATGATGTCACTGTTGAAGATGGGATATCAGACCATAAATCTGTAGTAGTTGTCCTTAGTGCGACAAACGAAAAATTAACTAAAGCCCGAACAGCATACGTGTACGATTTTCAACGAGCTGATGACACATCAATTCTGGATGCTCTAGAAATAGGTTTCGACATGCTTCCACAGGAAAAAGATGTAAATAAATTGTGGGAGCACTTTAAGTCCCTGGTATCACATTGTTTATCTCGCTTTGTTCCCAGGAAAGTTAAGCGAATAGAAAGGGCCAACCCGTGGGTAACCCGCAATATTATTCATTTAAAGCGCCGACTGCGACGTGCTCGAAAAAAAGTTCCAAAGATAGCGGCAACGATTTCGGCGCTTGGCACCCAGATACGAAGAGAGCTGAAAGATGCCCGAACTCGTTTCTTCTCGTCTACGCTGACTGATTACATGGCTCATAACCCGAAAAAATTCTGGAGGTACTTATCTTCTTCAAAGCCAATGATACATGGTGTTTTAGTCAATGATACCGTCTGTAGCGAACCGGTGAGAATGGCTGAGGCTTTTAACAACTACTTTGTCACGGTGTTTTCCTCTAAGAAAGAATATCTGGTAGAAGAAGCTGGGGTAAATGAAGAACGTACTAGTGACTTCATTATTTCTAAAGAAGGAATCGTAGCACTACTTCTAAATCTAGATGTGAGGAAAAGTTCTGGTCCCGATAAAATACCGAATGCGTTTCTAAAACGTTATTGTGAATGGGTTTCTAATTTTTTAGTAGAAATATTCACTGCTTCCCTCGAAATGGGTGCCTTGCCAGATGACTGGTTAGTTGCCCGCGTTGTTCCGATCTTCAAAGCTGGAGACAAGCTAAAATTAAGTAATTATCGTCCCATCTCGATAACATGCACCGTATGCAAACTACTTGAACATATAATTAACAAATATCTGGTTCAGTATGCCGAAGACAATTTATTCTATGCTAAACAACATGGTTTCCAAAGGCGCTTATCAACCGTTACGCAGCTCTTTGAAACAATTCAGTATTTTGCAGATACTATAAACCGGAAAGAGCAAGTTGACGTTATTGCTCTGGATTTCTCAAAAGCGTTTGATAAAGTCTGCCACGTAAAACTTATTCAAAAACTGAAAACATACGGTATAAATCCCATGGTGGTAAAGTGGATTGAGGCGTACTTGTGTAACAGACGGCAGTTTGTGGAAATAGCTGATGAGTACTCAGCTTCATTGCCTGTCACCTCTGGGGTGCCCCAAGGATCTGTAATAGGACCCGTGCTATTTTTGCTTTACATCAACGATATTGCTAAAGATGTGGACCCACTAATTGAGGTTCGCCTTTTCGCGGACGATTGTCTGTTATTTTGTCGAGTGAGGAGCGTCCACGACCAATCCCTGCTAAATGATTCCCTAAACGTAATTTCTAATTGGTGTGCAGCATACGACATGGAAATTAACTTTGATAAATCGGTCTGCATGAGCGTTACAGCGCAAAAATCCCCATTGCAATTTAATTACAAAATTGGACTTAAGGAAATTCGACGAACCATGAAGATGAAATATCTGGGTGTTACCATCACACATAATTTAAGCTGGAACGAACATGTTGCTAACATTTGTGGATCAGCACAGCGAAAGCTGGGAATGCTTCGGCGGAAATTAAAGCAAGCGTCCCCTGACGTAAAGCTGAAGGCTTACACTACGATTGTTCGACCTACCCTGGAGTACGCGAGTATAGTGTGGGACCCGTATCGACGAACTCTAATAAATCAGATCGAGCGTATACAGCGTCTTGCTGTGCGCTTTATTTTTTCTAAGTACGAGAGAACTGAATCTGTTACCGCATTGATTGATAAGGCAAACCTTCCAGATTTAGCTTCACGAAGGAAAATAGCCAGGCAAAAATTTTTTTATCAATTGTACAATGGCATGTTAAACCTAAATCCCGGACTCTACTTGCGGCCTCCTGGCAGAGTGTCACCTCGGTCCTGTCACCCATACGTTGTTAGACCTTATGTGCCTAGAGTCGATGTTTACAAACATTCGTTTCTGGTCAGAACTATAGAAGAGTGGAACCAACTTAACTCAGAAATATTTGATGGTATGAATTCGCTTGCGAATTTTGAGACAAACCTAGAATCATTATATGTTTAAATTGAATGTTTTTTGGCATTGTACTGCGAAATTTCTGCTGCTGTTTTGTTTATGCTATTGTATGGTGTTTATACATTTTTACTTTCAGTTTTCATTGTGTTGCTTGTATTACACTGTTTGTATATTCGCTCTTAGTATTGTGAATTATCCCACCCTGTAACAGCCCGATAGGGCTCACAGTATTGAAAATAAATAAATAAATAAATAAATAAATAAATAACATCGATCGTGCGCGTTCGCTTGCGCTATCACCGCCGAATGACTGTTAGAATGATATCAGAATCACTTGATTTGTGAAAGCCGTCCTGTCACCGGTTTTTGCAAAAATTTTGAAAATGAACAAGGTATGCACAAAGATGGTGGCTAAACTTCCGACTCCTGAGCGAAAGATTCGACAAAAATAATGGGAATTGCTTGGAAAACTCGCCACCGGTGACGACAGCGAAGGGTCGTCACCGGTGACAAAACTCGGATTTAAGATTACGACATCGAGCTGAAGTCGTATAGCAAGGGATAGAAAAATAGAGATGAGCCAAGGTCGAAAAAGGCACGTAAAAACGAAGCAAAGATAGATTATTGTTGTGTTTCAAATGCTTAAGCATTTCTATGCCTACCCAACGAGGAAACCCGCCCGTCCGTCCATTCGTCCGTCACGTAACACGATTGATTTCAAGATAGGGCCCGCACCAGCGAGCGAATTGACCTTCGCGGAGCCTCTCGTTTTAACGCGAACTAAGCGGCGAGAACACAGCACACACGAAGCTATCAGCACTCGGCGCACTCTGTTCCCGTTGCAGATCGCTTTCAAGATAAGGCCCGCATGGCCTCGCCATATACGCAGCCGCCGGAGTACGGTTTAACACGCTTGATAATGGTTCGCATCGAGAGAAGGCAATGTCATCGACCCCGCCCACGTACGAGATCTACAAAACGTGACACTGTTCAATTACGTCACGTACTACACGACGCATCGCTCAGTGTTCATCTTCCACGAAGCAGCAGCATCGTACAAACGCACCATCGTATAACATGAGTGAACATTGCTACTACTCGCCTCTTCTTCGTTGTCCCATGCTGGTCTCAGTTAACATTACAGTGTTGCAACCGCACTTCTCCGTTTCACGATTCTTTCGCGGTGTTTCTCTCAGTTATACTAAGCGCAGCTTCATTTGACGAAGAAACAACAGGTGATTAGTATGAAATGCTTACGCATCATTTACATAACTCCCACAGGGGATTCTGCGTGTAAAATTTGACTGCCATGAAATTTTGCGCCCCGAATGCGTACCCGAAGGTCAAGCTCTCAATGAAACTTTCTACGTGGATGTCCTGAAGCGCCTGAAAGATTGTGTGTGTCGCACGCCACCAAATTTGTCAAAAGATGATTGCTGGAATCTGCACCACGTTAATGCTCCTGCTGCGTACTCTTCATTGATATTTCATGAGTTTTTTTGGCACGCGATTCCATTGACGCGCATAAACACCCTCCCTACTCGCCGGACTTAGTCCACTGCGACTTTTCTATTTTTCGTTCTCTAAATACCATCTGGGCTCCGGCGATAGTATTTCAGGGATGTGACGATAATTCGAAAGGAAACGACATCGCTGCTTAAGCGCTTCAGAGAAGAGGACTTCCAATTAAAGTTGCTTCCAGCAATGTAATCATAGGTGGAACCAGCGCAATCTGCGTAAAGGCGAATATCTTGAAGGTGACCACATCGACGTATCTGGAAGTTAGTGAAAATAACTTTTTTTTTTCTAAACGTACTGCGCGATACTTCTTTCTTTCATGGCACAAAATGTGGCACACTGCGACGTATATGTCAGCGCCAGTGTCAAATCCGGTTAGCCGTAGGCAAGGTCTTCATTCGAGTAATGCATAGGGAAGAAGAAGAAAAAAAAGGTTAGCGCGCAAAATGAAAAAACATAGACCTGATGCCTCCGTTTCCAAATTTACTTTTCGACCTAAAACGAGTTGTGGGTGGCAAGCGAGGATTCGAATCTCTGTTTATAATTGGCTTTTGCGCATGGCTCAAACTTTGCAAGGTCCGTTTGACAACAGCGCATAGCTTCGTCAAGGGGCAGTCGTTCGTCGCTTTTGTTTGAGCAAAATTATTTCTTTTTATCAGCATCGAACTGAGCTTGTGCTTCTTGTCGATGCTAGTAAATGCCCACAAACGTAGTCACCAGCAAGTATAACGTTACCAGCGCGCGAAGTCACGGGCTCTGGACCAAACTCGCGCGTCCCAAAACGCTCAAGCCGGGCTACCGGACGTTTTTGCCGAACTTTGCATTATTTAATTAACAGGCCGTTATTAGGTTACTCTACGACCCCAGTTCATTCCTTTGACTATTTAATATTTCTCAAACCTCTATTTGTTGTTGCCATCGCTGAAATTAGGTGCCGCAAAAGCTCTTCCGTCAAATTCGGCCCACGCTACGGTCGCGTATTGAGCCACCCGTGTTTGATGTCTGCCACGTGACCTCAGCTGACAGCAGAGAAAGTAGGCGCGCGCGCGCGCGCGCGCGTGTGTGTGCCTGTGAGGGCAATCCACTCGCCATGGACATAACTCATGCCTATGCGATACTTAGAAAAAGAATAAACCGAAGTTGTAGAACAAAAAGTACAATAATAGAAAAAAAAAGAAGAAGGAAAACGAACGAGCTGGCGCTTCCTCGCCCAATGCACACGCCTCGAAGTGTCGTCAGGGGTCTCACCAAAACGTGGCGAAATCGTATATGACACACCGCGCCCCTCCATAACCGCGTCGAAAGCGCGCGCGTTAGATCTTCGCGCCCGCAGCCGGAACGCTATGGTGCCCTGCCGGGCTTCAGTATCTCACTGGGAGTGGCGTGGGAAAAAAAAAAAATAAACCCTCTCCGATTTCGTCGCCTCTGGGTTTGCGAGCGTCGAAGAAGGAAATCTGTGGCTGCTAAGGAAGCCGTGAGGGAGCGTGTGTGGGTGTTCGTTTGTGTATGCGTATCAAGGAAGAGGGGGAGGGGGTGGGGGGGGGAGGTCGTTCGTGCATGGGTGGCTGAGATCGAGTGCATAGCTCAGAGACTGGTTTTGATTTGATTAAGGTCGTTCGCGACCCGCGAAACGCCTGTGTTCAAGATTAAGCGGACACGTACCCCCCCCTTCCACCCACCCAATGCCTTGTAGCGCGGGCGAGGCGCGCGCGTCGATTCGGAAAACGAGATCAGTGGAAGAAAAGAGGCGTCCGGACGGCAGGAGATTATGGTTGCCGGAGCGGATTAAGCCCTAAGATGAGAGCGAGGGCGCGCTTTGGACCGGCTGGGTTTTTCGAGGAAGACCGCGTGGTTATGGATATGCGAGAGTGATTTTCGGGGGCGGATGAGTCCGAGATTTGTCGCGGGCCGAAGCTTTCGGGACGCGACGAGTCGACGAATGTGGTGCCCTCTCTGAGTGTGCGTTGCGATTGCGTTACCGAATGGAGATGTATAGAATGAAAGAGAGAAGAGAGAGAGAGAGAGAGAGAGAAAAGATACCCTTTGTAATCATCCTAATTTGTACTGTACGCCTCAGTGCCCTTTTACTGAGGGGTTGTTAACCTGGCGTAAGCGGCGGATTGCTCTGTCGTGTGTCCGATCGTATACTTAGGGAAGAGGAATATTTACGCAGCGGAGACTTAGCTATGTTCATAACAGGATCATCATGAGTAGTCGTCATAGTTTAGTAGCGGATACAAATATGGTTTCTCAACTCGTAAATACTCGACCGTTAGTACTTATGGCAATTAATTTGGTAAATGCGGACGTCAGGATGATGGGGGTACTAGAGAAAAGATTACTGACCCCATTTGAGCTCTTAAAGTGCAAGAGATTTAATTGTGCTATGTGTTTACTTCGGAGGTGTCTTGTTTTCGTCGTTGATTCAAGGAAAGTTTAGCTACGACACCGGTACATAATTAGTGTTTCTTTCAACGCTTTCCTCGTATACCTAAGAGCAAGTGAATAAACTTGTTTCCCACTTCAATAACGTAATTCTTTACGTGTTGCTCCATAGATGACGGACTATTTTGATAGGAATTACGGTAAATTAGAAGAAAACAATGTTTCTCAAATGAGAATCGATAAGATCGGAGGATACCACTTCGCTGTTCGTTCATGTTGATTTAGCGATATCAGTAGCAACAACGTCATATAATAATCAATCAAACAACGTTATATGAACAAATCAACAATGTTATATATACCACTTGGTGTTAATTACTGTGCCGCTTTAGCTTCGGCACCGCACAACACTTAGTTCTGAATTCCCCCAAGTTGTTTTTCATGCACTCTTGTGAACGAGAACGTTGTGGTGTACTTCTTTCGAACTTCAGGTAGTTCAAGACGCTAAGCGCTGATCATTGTGTATACGTGTGTACGTATGTATGGGTACGTATGCTATTATTTGCTAATTTCTTCTCTACATTTTGTACATTCACTGGACCATGTGATGCGGTGAAAAAGTTGTGGACGGAAGTTGCAACTATTCAAATATCTTTAAAAAAATCAAATCAAATCTTTCAAGCTGCCTGCTCCAAATATTTTTTTTCAACCGTTCTGTTATCGCTTCATTATTGTCTTTATCGTGCCTTTTCTCGTGCCCCCTCAATTATTTCTCTTCCGAGCAGAGTACACCCTACGTTCAATCCATCCCGATTGCCTTCTAACTAGATCTCTCCCTCACTCCCCGTTTCCCCACGTTCATCCCTCTTCCCGGCGCGCTCGCAGTCGCTTCCCGAATTCTCCCGCGGGACAGTGCGCGGTTAACCACCGGAGGCAAAGCGAACCGCGCTGACTGACACGTTTATCGTCCCGAAAGCGAGCCCGACAGCACCTCCCAAGCGGGCTGTTAAGACCGGAGTGATCGCAGGCCTCCGAGGGAAAGGCGGGGGTGCTGGGGGAAAGGCTGCCGACGCTGCCACGAGAGAAGGACGGTGCGGAGAGGGTGATATTGGGGGAAATGGGGAGGAGAGGGGAAACAAGGAGGGGTGGGGAGGGTTTAGGGAAGCTGGGGCTGGCAAGAGTGCCGCGGTGCGTAGAGAGATAGGTGGTGAGGAAGGCAGGAAGATGAAGCGCTCTGCCGTGAGACTCAATCTCGTGCCTGGACTCTTCGACGCGTGTAGTGGTCTCGACGAACACTCTTCCTGGCCTTCATTGTGTTTGGTTTTCGTTTCTTCAAGAGGAGTGGCAGTGCGGGAACGCGCGTTCGGGCATGACAGCGACTGGGAGGAACGTAGTCCTGGGGTGATGGCTCGCACGTGATGCACCCTCAGCGCGTGTGTAGTCTTCGACAAACGAAGTGCTATAGTTCCGGCAGGTGGCGGTTTTCGTGCAAGCTGCGCCGCGGCGAAGCGCATTCGCTACGGGAAGCGATGTAAAACGTACCAGTATCTTATGTATGTATACATCGATAGCAATAAGAGATTGAGCACCGAGAGATAAGTTTCAAAAGAACTTGTTGTTGGCCTAATTGGTACTTGCTACGAGACATAACTGCCGCTAAAACAACGCACACAAGCCCCAGCCTTCGGCTCCCCCTGGCCAGTTCCTCAGGACCAATAAAAGTTCTTGTCACTGTCACAAGCCCCAGACACGAAAGAATATGCATTTTCTATGGAGCCCTATGTATCCCTATTGGTATGCACAAATCTGATCAAATGGGCATTTTCTAGCTCTGATCAATTTTTTTGTTTCAATTGTTCTTTATCGATTATAAAGCTACCAAACGCCAACATTTACACTATTATAACGATTAAATGTCTTCGCAAATTACGCATTTTTGTGCAGATACAAGGCATTACACTTTTCGCGTGACGGACAGATTTTGCTAGGGTACTCGCGGAAAAATGCTTACGCAATAAAACAAATGACGACACGGGTGGCGCATCCAACAGATTTATTTCAGGGATGAACCAAAGAATATATACACATATGATTGCTTGCTCAGATGGCATCATTCACACCTTACGAGACAAGCAGTATTCAAAGCATATAAAGTTATACACCTGTGTTGACGTTTCACTTGCACATGCGCGCTCTAGCTTTTTTATGTAGCTCCCATTACATTTGCGTGCAATCGGGTTCTTGCTCCTGCAAAGGATCTTTATATCGCGAAACCATGATTCACACTTGCAGTCATTGCAGAGCGCAGGTAGGTGTGCATCCACGTGACTTCGTCGCTTTTGCAGCCAAACGCACAGAGCGTCTATGGAGACCGTCATATAATGCTCTTGCTGGTAGCGCATGCACCGTCGATGCCGTGACAGCACGACGGCGCGATTGTGTCCGATATAAAAAAAATTCAGCCAGTTCCACGAAGTGAAATCTGTCAAAACAGCGGAGCTCTGGTCGTTCTGTGTCTGTGAATGTCGAGTATGTTTCTTTTTCTTGTTTTTTTTTCTTTTTCAGATTAGCCAAGCTTCCTTAACTATATCCACGCTGAAGACCCCAAAGAGGATGAATGGAGTGCTTCTATAACACTCCGATTCAAACCAAGTTAACGAATCAACTGTGAACTCTTTTGCGGTCTTTGCCGCCAGACGAGAGCCAAGCGGACGCCGAGCGGCGTCCATCGTGCGAAGAGCGTGTGGCGCAAATACCTGCTATTATACCCCGGCGCCTCTCCTCCTCCTCACCGGCGCGCGCTCCGATTGGTGGACTCCTCTCCCGGCGAGCGGGTCACCTGACCTTTCCGGCTCTGCTCCTACGTGACGGCGCCGTCATCGACGGCGCATGCTCGACTAAGAACAGCCCCGCTGTTAAAACGCTTCGACGGCATGACACAAGATTACTGAACATGCAAATACCCATGCACATGGTAGTAATTCCAATATTGCATCTATTAGCCTCCACAGTTGTTCTCATGATCTGAAAACATTTTTCCTAGATTAACCTCCGCAGTTGCGCTCATAACCTAAAAAATATTTGTTAAAATTACTTTCCCAGTACTGACCTCACGCAAAAAAAAAAAGAAAACTTCGATCCTCTGGCTCATCGTCATCGCCATGTAAGTTTTTCGAGAAATGGCTAATATTAGCAAACAAGACTCACAGAGACACCCCTTTACATTAGTCCGGCGATTCTGTATTTGACCTTCACCAAAGTGCAACACAAGCAATGTGTGCGATGATACACGTTTTACGCGTCTACTCTGCGCTCGCTGTGGGGCCCCGAGCATAGTTTCCTACAAAGATGTTGAGAAAGAATCCTGACGCCGCGATTGTTCTGCTTTCATGTTAGCAATGGGCATTATTACATAGATGTCTGTAATCTTTGTGGTTATGGCTTCAAACGTTTGGTGACAATATGTATTGCACTTCATCTTTCTAAACTTCCCCACACTCATCATTTTATAAACGCAGGGCCATTTATTCGCTAGGTGGCCACTCCTTAGAGTAAAATCCACCACGCATTGGGACCTTGGAGCAGCGCTGGTGATGCTTCACGCGTAACGAAGGCGCTCTTAGCCTTTTTTAGATAGACAGTATGGTGAGCGTGTGTGTACTATGTAAGCATGCGTCATTTTACACGTCACCCCCGCCATCCAGTAGCACGCTCGGCGTATGGCCAGGCGGTCATCTCTTTCATTTGTTAAATAATGTTTCGCGCTCTCTCTTTTTCGCTCAAAGGGGGGCGGCGCTGCTGAGATGGAGAGGCTAAACCCCTGGTCTTTAGGAGATGCAACAAAGCTTTATGCATTTCAAATTGCCGGTGATCACTTGATTAGAGTTTCACTGTCCAGGCTCTCTCCGCGGCCATTTGACATGCCGTTGTGGTACATTTAAGGCCAAGATATCGCTGACAGTGAGCGAAGCAATACTCAATCCTGCTTGTCGCAGTACCAACTGAAAGGTTTCATTATTTAATGAATTAAATAAATAATAAATAATAATTTATTTATATATCTATCCTGTTTCTTTATTTATGACCACTCAAATATCAAAGAAGGGAGGTACCTAGCTAATTGTCGCAAAGAATGGGGCACACGATACAGAAAGCAAACACTGCACGTAAAAACGATTGAAAAACAAAATTGGCTATAAGCGTTGAGGCACAACAAAATCACAAATAAGGTGCGACCTCAGTACGCCGTCTACGGCGGCGGAATGGCCAGCTTTCAGAAGAAGTTGAAGTGAACAAAGCCCACCCACCACGGGCCTTGCGCCCTGAAGGCGTTCTGTCCAACACGATGTGAGAAGTTGGATGTGGTGACTGCAGCTCCTTCTCGAACGACAAGTCAGTACGTCTTTGGGGCCCACCACCTTTCACGCCAGTGCTCTACTAACCATCGGGTCAGCAAGAAGACATTAAGCTCCGTTCGGGTAGCTTTTCTCTGCAGACGTATACGAGTGTAGGTGCACCCACACGTCGCAAGCCTTTTGGATACGTCTCACTAGGCCGCCACCACGACACGTCTTCGTGTCGTCGTACCAGACATTCCAGATTACCTCGCCGTAACCATTCTTCACCATGCTCTCTAACTGGCCTCAATGGAAGATGTTTCTGCCATATGGCGCTGCGCCAGGACTAAGCGTTAGCTCCGAGGAGCAGCAAGTTCACAAGCTGAGCTACGTAATTAAGCCCTCAAGCAGAAGACATCCTGACCGCGTTCCAGTTGTCACCCGCAGACAGGAAGGCAGTCTGCTCGTAACATTGCAGATAAAAAAAAGATGTCGCAGTTTCACCCAAAGGCGAAGTATCGATTGCGATAGAAGATTAGTAGACAGCCATACTAATTAAGGATAGTAGTTTTATCGGCCGTATTCTCTCATCATCGTCACCCATCATGCGCCTCTTTCTTCCCTCTTTCTTTCCCTCTTCCCCTTCCCCCAACGCAGAGTAGCTGGCTAGAGGAATTTACCTCAGGCCGACCTCTCTGCATTTCGCATCATTAAACTTATCTCTCTCTCTCTTATCGGCCGTATAAACTTCTAAGCATTCGCTGGCTAACTAAATTACCAAGCACGGTTTCACGCGCGCACAGGTCACATCTCGCTCGATAACCGCGGAAACTTGCGGTCAAAACGCTGGAGTGAGAAAGCGCGGCCGTAGCAGCGAGTGAATTGACCTTCGTGCTGTAAATTGCTTCAACGTGAACGAAACGTCGAAAGCACAGCGCATAAGAAGCTACCGGCACTAGTTGCACTTTGCTCACATCGCAGATCACTTTGAAAATGAGGCCCGCGCGGGCACGCACTTTTTTTCACGTCGCAGATAGCTTTCAAGATACGGCGCAGACGAGGCTGGCAATAACTCCTGTAGCGCCTCTTGCTCGATAAACGTTTTTTTTTACATCACAAAGAATTTTTAAAGTTTGCTTGTAACAGACAGCATAATTGTAATCTTTGAGCTTCATTGCTTGATGTGGCGGACACTACTCACGCAAGAAATCGAAATGCATGATCGAGTGCTGAGCTAAAGTTCACTAATATACTATTTGATTATTTACTTTGCGGCACGTATTGTTATTTACGAAATATATAGCCGGTGAGTATGTAAGGCATAATTATATCACTTGGAACGAATTGTGAGGATCGAATGGTTGTCGAGTATTGCGCCATGAGACCCAGTCGCAGTGTAACAGGCTAAAGCGTGACCTCTGAAATTGCGCCGGCGCAGCAAAGCTGCGCCGTTTGCGCAGCTTTGCAGCAAAAAGCTTCTTAGCAAAAAGCTTCTTACCATTAACCGAGGTAAATCCGCCGCCGCGATCGTTTATATACATTTAATATGATGGCGAGTAGATGAATTGCCACTCTTTATGTTTGTGGCTTCAAATATTGTTGTGGCGTTATTAATTATAATTTTTCAACTAAACATAATTTTTTTTCAAAACGCACGAAGGCAATAATACTTGGACGCGGATATATGCATAATCAGAGCTATTTGGGCCGTTTTTAACCTAATATCCTGTTGAAATTGATAAGTTTGCCAATTCCGAAAGTCGTATGAAGCCAGATTGAAGAACTGTATGCAAGCTTCTGTAATATCGAACAGCTCCACGGGGGCTGAGCTACAGTATACAGTGGCACGGTTGTTTGTGACAGACTTGAGTGTGTTGTGTATAGTCAACCTTCCTTTCCAGCCCAATGTCAATATCACTACTTGTTACTGGGCGATTTAATTCATACTTGTTATTGCGTAATATGACGCTCATTCATGTTTCGCTCTTATCGTTTCGCATCCAATGACACCAAAACAAGATCGTGAATGGCCAAGGATTGGCAACGTTCTTGACGGTAGCGTCCTATAGTTACACCTTTCCCATGCAGGGTTGCAAACTGGATATCTATCTTACGGTCAACCTCCTTGCCTTTCGCATCTCATTTATCTATCTTTCTCTCTACGTCCAAGCGCCACGGCTACAGTTGGAAGAAATCGTAGGCTTGTGCACGCTTATACGTATACTTGTATGTTTCTCAAGCGTTCATCTTTGCGTACGCGCGTTCGCGCCAGTGGGCCGCGCGTTGCGAATTTGCCAAAACTGAGCTATAGGACGCGCCGGAGACTGGGCGCAGACCTCGCGCCACGTGTGGTGCTCCCTGCGCCGCGGGCGACACACCAGGCGGGCTTGTCCTGCAGACCCACGAGACAAATCGGGAAGAAGACGCGTTGAAGAAGAGGCGTCGAGCCCGGAGGCGGACAGCCGAGCAGCGGTCTGCGTGGGGGCGGTGGGTCGTCGTTGGGGGTGCGCAGTCACCCCTGAACCACAATCCATCAAGATCTCTCCCCATACCCCGGACTCCAGCCGGGGTTAGGAGCTTCCCCTCTCGCTTTCGTACCACGCTGTATAAGAAGGCGAGGCGGGGAGAGGGGGGGGGGGTGAAGTTCCAGCGTTCGGGAGTACAAAACGGGGGAAGAGACTTGATGCTGTGTAAAGCGGAACCGAGGACTGGAAGCAGCCAGCCAACGATGTTCTCAAGCTTTCCATATTCGCCGCTGCCCCCGCGTTTAGTTGTGAGCAGTGAACACGGACGCTTGTGATTCACCGGCCACGTACTGGCCACGTGGAGAGCTGACGTTATTTGACTCAGTTGCGCTGCTCAGACTTCAATACCACCGCTTGGATTATTTTTGAGCGTTGCCAGCTAAATGTGAATGCTAAGAAAGAGATTTGGAGCTCTTCGCAGATGTCTCGTAGGTGGCGCAAGTAATTTCGAATTTCGCGTTTACTATTAGCCCGAGGAATACGTCTATATACTATTGTTCATAATTTCTGATGTATGCATTCCTACATATAGGGCAGCTATTTTGCTGGTGTCTATTCTTTTCCACTTACACTTGCAATTCCATTAGGAAAATTCGTTTGCAAAACTCCGCAAGCAACTTCAAACTTGAATTCGTTTATGCTACACAGATTCCCCTCTTCACACTCATGATTACAACTTGAAAGATGCTTCGCAGCCTGCAATGCAAAGAAGGTTTCCAGTTAAAAGCGCTGTTTGTGCGTTCAGTCACAGACAAGCGCAGTATTCGTGCTAATGATAAAACGCCTTCTTTCAGTTTATCCTTCTAGCACCACTGATTGGGCCACGATTTCCAAGTGGTCGATTCCCAGGTGGTCCAAATTACTCCGAAGTCCCCCACTAGGGCGTGCCTCATAATGAAACCGTGGTTTTATTTTACCAGCTCGTCCAAACCTATACCCTGCGTAACATCTTGAATGGGCTTTCTTGAATGGGGGATCCTTCTAAACTGCCCGGTGTAATATTTCTTTCGCGTGCTCTCACAAAATATATACGCAGCGAAGCCATTGTACGAGCAAGTTTCATTTGTGCTGTTACAAGTCGTCTTCTATATTAAGTTCCTTTGGGCAGAACGACGTGCCCTGCACTCTACTAAGATCGCCAAGAGTAGCTCGGGCGTATTTCCGATCAGCATTTTCCCCGCTTGGCTTGTACATTGAGATGCTGAAGACTGTGGGAGCACGCGTTCATGCGTGTTGTACATGTAGGTGTGTGTACAAAGCACTGACGCAGTGTTGCCAACTGAAAGCGGCAACCGCACCTCATTAGCAAGTCAGATTTGGTCCCTGATAAAGCGAGTTGCTTTTAGAGAGATCTTGAAACAGCGGGATTGCCTACAGAGAAAGGCCGAATTCTAGAGGAAATAAAAGGAGGTTAGAGGAAAGGGAACGAAATACACATTTTAAAGTTAATTAAGTTCGTTGAGTTGTAGAAAGTAACGAAAATGATAATGCTATAACTGTAGATGCTTGAGCATCGTAGACATTCGTTGACATGCGTTCACAGCACAGTTGTGCAAGAGAAAGCACGACGGTTGGAAATCAGCGTCAATTATTTAGATTTAGGTGATTTGCGTTTAGCCTAATGCAGCAACCACTGTATCAGCTCGACAAGAAAAAAAAGAGTTTGCTTCACCTTAAGGCTTTAAAGTTTGAAGGAGTGATCCCCACGGGTCGCTGCCACGCTTACGGTTTCTTCAATAGCCGGCCGTTCGCTTTATGATAGCAAATGTAGGCAGTCCACACTCTTTTGTAAGTTAAACAGGCAAGCTTGTTTTCATACTGACTCGCTCTTCGGTCAACATGAATTCTCCATACTGTGCCTTTTCCTCTGTTTTCGATTTCTCTCTGTTACGTTTTGAAGTCTTTTACGACTGTACTTCTCGTTATATTTGTGGTCCGTACAGTTACCAACGGTTTGTCCGCCGATCATGACTCAAGGATCAGCGGTCGCTGAGGCTCCGGAGCCTGGCAGTATATTCCGAGTCGGTCGCCTGGCAGCTTTGGCGAGCCGAACAATGTCCAGACAAATCTTAAGTGATGCGGGGGTGTCTAGCACATAATCCTTGAGCGTCGGTACATCCGGCTCTGCTCAGTGGCGTTGTTGCTCTTATCGCCGCCAATGCACGGCTGTCCCCGGTATTCTAGAATGCTCTTCCCCTCAGCACCCCACTTCTACTCAAGAAGGCCGATGACAGCTCCGTCCTCGACAGCAGTGGTCCCTACTCTTCACCGACTACTCTTCGGTAATACTTGAGAAGCGTAGTGTTTTCTTTAGTCGAAAGGCGGCGCTGGTGCTCAACTCGGTGGAGCCAAATAAGAGCGTCGAGTCGATGATCGTTTGAGAATACGGGTGGCAACAGTGGAGTTGAATAGTGACATGAAATTGGCAATCAGGGCCTTACATATCGACGCTCATCAGCTGACCGACAAGCTTGACCGGTAAGTTAGTTTGCAGTTTAGCCGAGCAACCGTCGACAGCATGCGTGTTGAAGCTGCTAGACTCCTGAATCATCTGTGTCCCGGAACACGTGCAATAAGGATGAAGATGCTAAGGAAGGCTGGACTGTGAAGTTGGGTGTACGAGATAATTACAATCTGCTCTTGCTATTGCTGAAAACTGGACGAGTTGGTTACGGCATTACCAAGCGTCGTTACGGCTTCAAGATGAAATACAAGCACGAAGAAGAAGTAGTTAATTGATTGGAAAATGTAGAGAGGTCGGCCGGAAAATGGACTATGTGACCTGCCACTCTACGTAAGGGAAGGGAAGAGGGGAAGAAAGAGGGCCATAATGGGGGATGATAATGGAAGAAACGAGGTGAAAGAACACATCGCATAAATGTTACCATCACAATCATGTGTCCAGGCCCGTGTCGCCTAAGAACCGTGAAAGAGCACGCATTGCCTCTATCGTGTGCCAACTCTCCGGCCATACGCGTAGCAGGAGGTCCTCCGACGGCGGTCTGTCGTCTAAATGCCTCAAGGTGTCAGTCAGTCTCAAGGTGTCAGTGTTTCGCGCGCCTACACAGGGCCCACCACGAGCACATGGTCTATAGTCTCTACAATGCCACACGCTGAACAGTCCGGGAGCCTTCCCGTCCAATGATGTGCAAGCATTTGTGCGATAAAGCGACGCGTAATCGTAGTCTGTGTATGAGGAAGGTATGAGGGCGTGGAATTCCACACAGAAGAGAAACGTGCATATCGGGATCCACCTTTTTAAGGCGGACGTGACGAGCGTCTGGCTGGGCCCAGTGTCTTCTCGTCGCACTCCACATTCATTCTGACAGGAGGCACGCGATGTCCGGTCTAAAGAACGGCACTACAGTTCGCAGGCCATTGCTGAGGGCGCGCCTTGCTTCCGCATCGGCCATCTCATTACCATTGAGCCCACAGTGTCTCGGGATCCATTGGAACACTATTCGTTAGTGTTTGTCTTGAGTGCATGAAAGGAACTCAGTGATGAACAGTGCCAGAGCCTGATACGTGGTGTGACGCAGGAAGCACGAAATGCACAGGACGAGCGCTGGCGTCCTGTGGCCATGATGTTTCTGTTTGAATGTTCTTATTGTTCTTGCTACGTTTCATAACATAATTTCCTTATTTGAACTTTCTGTGAGCGATACGCAGGTGCGATCCGACCTTTAATATTAAGCGAAGCTTTATAGGCTCACTTGTGTCGGGGTCGGTGTACGCGTACGCGGTATCATCATCAGCATTGGCTCGAGCGTCGTTGTCTTCTTCCGCAGCTGGTTTGTTGGCGCCCCTCGGGTTGCACTCGTGCTCGTGCTCGGCACGTGCTCGTGCCACTGCTCGCGCGTTCGTCGTCTTGTTCCACAGCTGGCGCCGTTGCCGCTCATCCTTTCGGCTTTCACTTCTCTTCTGTCGTCGTATGGGGAGGCCGTGCTTACGCGGGTACGAGCCATTGCTTAAGGGGGGTATGAGCCATTCATTGTTTTACGTGACGGACAGATTTAATTTTGAAGCAATTGAATTTCGAAGAATCGCAAGCGGCTATGGCGGGCGAATGCTGCTAACCACGCCGCCGAGCAAACTCGAGTCATCAAACGCAAGCGACAACAACGACGAGCAGAGAATCGTACAACGCAACGGAAGGAAAAGTTGCACGAAAGGGAAGGAAATGTAGAAGGAAAGGGAAGGAAAAGTAGTAGGAAAGGCAAGAAAAAGTAGTAGGTCAGGTGCACACACGGCCATGCTTCGCTTACCCCCATTTTATTGACAGAGGAAGGGCTGGCGATTTTTTATTTTATATTATTTCTTGCCTGTTTCTTTTGTTTTGTTGTGCCTGAGCTGGCACAACAAAACATAATAATAATAATAATAATAATAATAATAATAATAATAATAATAATAATAATAATAATAATAATAATAATAATAATAATAATAATAATAATAATTATAATATTAATAATAATAACAATAAAAGGGTTGCCAACAACAATTACTGGAAACGTTGATCCAGTTCCTGCATCACGCACAGCTGTGCTCCACACCTTCTTTCCACATGTTCGGCGTTCCAGTGCAAGTGAAGTGGCACAACGACTTACGATTTTCGTTCCATGGTAGCGACGCTTGGGTTTCACTGACCAGTATGAGGTCCAGGCATTATTTCACGGGCGAGGTGGCCGTATTTTCCCAGTGCGCAAAAGAAAACGTAATGCACTTACTATAGCGCACATTAAAACTTCACTGGATGTTGTAATTAATTTTAAAGAATGAGGCTCTACTACTGCAAGACGGTAGAGGCTTGGGCTAGTCGGTACATACTCGATAGGAAAACAGCGCAAAGAAAGAAAAAAAAAAAAAACACGACAAGACAAGAAGGGACTACTGCGTATACTGCGTCTATCCGCTGCTAAATGTGCAGCATTGACAGGTAAAGTCTTATCAGTACTGTACGACGCACTCTTTACTGATACATAAAACACGCAAAAATAAATTTGTGTGTGTACATCAAACAACAGATATGCATTTTAGGGATGCCTGTTCAGATAGGGTCAGATAGGGGAACCGGCAGGCGTGGCTTAAAAATACACGCATGACATTCAATTGTACTTGAAGAGCAATTATGCTGGTAGCAGCGTAAGGTCAATAGAAATATAATTGACTTATTGCAGGAACTTTTGTAAAGGATAGCACCCCTCCGTAAATAGTACAACGTCGACGAAACAAAGGCAGGACTGGTGGCTGTGCTGTGCGATCACAAAAATTACTGCGTGTCAGTCGAAAGACTACTGATATCAACAAAGCGTCAATAGTAACACAACTGAATTTCTGTAGCAATTTTGTAAGGATACAGCACCCTCGGTAAATTGTACAACGTCGCCAAAACAAGGGCAATACTCATGGCTGTGATCAACGATCCCATGCACACACACACAAAAAGTTACGCGTGTCATTTCTCGCTGTTGCTTTTCCGGAAGAGAAACCTAAGCGAAGATCGCTTGGAAAACAAAAAGAGAAATGCGGAGGGTGGAAGGGAGAGGAGGCGCCGCTTCTTTGCGTGAGAACTATAGGAAAGGCACGGGACCGAGAGGAAGTTATTCATTGGCAAGTATAATTTGATAACGGGGTGGGGATGCGGTTGCTTCTCTGCATAGCTCTAGGGCGCCGATGGGACGGGGTTGGTGGGGGAGAGGGGGGTTTGAACCGGAATAGAGATGAGATCTTTGCACTTAATAAATCTGTGGCGGTTGGCCCCGGCCAGCGTCACAGCACGTGAAAGGGCGCACGAGGGAGAATACCCCCGGGGCACAAAGAAAAAGAAAAACACGGCCCAAGTTGGTTATTTTTTTAATACATTTGATCGTTCAGATATTTTTTTTTCTTTTTAGTTGAAGAAATGTGCCTCCTTAGTCACTTTAAAAAAAATATCTGTGGCTTTGAACACCCCTTTGTTCATTCGCTTTTTTTTCACCCTAACAGAAAGACAATGATCATTGTTCCTTTTTCTTTCTCTTCTAGAATTTACTTGAGTTCTTTTTTTTCTGTGTAGAAATGTTGGACTTTACTTTGGTTTACAAAGTGTCGGCCGTTGTGGGACGTGAAGTCGTTAGGTTCAGTTGTTTATTTGGTATTGTCAATAAAAAAAAAATAGAGAACTCACTTTGCTGAACAAAATGCGAAAGAGCTCTTAAATAATGGGCCCACTGAGAAAACTCCGCACATAACTCAAAGATGGAAAGCGCAATAATCCCATGCACACACTTTCTTTGTTGCTCATCGAAGCAGTGATACGGGTTCGTCTAGTTTTCTGAGTCATATGTTCGCAATCTTAATTAATCGTACTGGGACGCGCTGCTGTATTGGTGTTACTTAAAATGTGACCTCCGCTGCCATAAGGCTTCGAGCGTAAAAAATATCCTTAACGCAGCTGGTTTCACCGTAGAGAAATTTATTTTACGGAGTTCTCAAGATATCTCTGAAAATACCCAAAACAGTGCGGGTTCATTGGGGCGTCAAATTGATTTGATTTGATAAATAATAATTTATTGTTACCAGAGGTTTCTATCAATTACGGTAAATCATCTTCATCCTTCCATGCGATCACATTGTGGAATCATTTACCGATGTCTGGTAAATTCAAAGTTTCTTTAATTTCATTCAAGAATTCTTAAAAAAATATTTGTTGAATTTTTATGTTGATGTTTGTTATGTTGTACTAGATTTGTGTTTTAATATGCAGTACTTATTTCTCAATTTTCTCGTTTTTTGCTTTCATGCATTTTAATGTTTTATATTACTTTATGCTTGCTGTTATTCTTTACTTGGTATATATTTGTCCCATTGGTTCGCACTGCTGCTAATCCTTGTATTATTGATTTGTAACCTTCATCGAGGGTCCCGTTGCAGTCTTGTACTTTGGGACCCTCGTCTGTATATTTTAGATGCTGTCATTAACACACGATGTAATAATAATAATAATAATAATAATAATAATAATAATAATAATAATAATAATAATAATAATAATAATAATAATAATAATAATATTAGAGTGATTTGATTTGAATTTACATGTGATGTTTCGTACTGGTGATTCCTCTATTTTGCCATGCTACAAGTTTCGTTGCGTTGACGAATTTATGCCAGATGCACCAGCGTCATCACTTTCCTTTTTACTGTGACTTTGATTAAAAGTTTGCAAATAGGGTTCGTTGTGCCTGTCATTTTTGTTACGTGTATTCGTGTCGTTGTCATCAAAGTCAGACGACTACTTGATTTCCATCTTAACCCTCTCTATAGAAAAAGAAAAAAAAAAGCTGTGTACAAGCATTGCTTTATATATATTTATATATAGGGAAGGTGTACGTACGCAAACTTCGGCTGCGTTACTCCTAACACTCCCTATGTGGACTGAACGCACCCGAATAAAGCCATGAATACTATGGAAAATACACTTCGACATTACACAACGAGTTACTGCAGCAAACACAATGTATTTGCAGAAGCCTCTACGTAACTGGCTTTTATGTTTTGGTAGCACGTCTGTTACAGCTGCAGTATGAACCGGCTTTGCGCGAGTTTTGGCACAATAAGAGTCGTAAGCGCATTGGTGGAGACTGAGGCCGCAGATGAGGTAGCTTATGACACTTTGGAATCAAAATTGTAGCGTATTATAAAGGAAAATCCAGGCTCACTGCGTATTTCTCTGGATAAGATTGCGGATCAATTTGTGAAAAACGCTCAAAATATAGCCGCATACGGGTACTCATGCTTGTTGGAGGTCAAGCGCTGACTCTGCAATGCGCGTGATTTGGATATGTATATTCGCAGCTTTATGCCAAATTCCTACCACGTTTGCAGAGTGTGTGTAGTATGTTTATTCCCCTGTACAGGGGAATATATATATATATATATATATATATATATATGAATTATTACAGGGGAATAGATATATGTTTATATATAGTATGATCTAGATCAGCGTCCTTGTTTTGGTTTGTAATTACATGATTTTGGGAAAGCGGGCCTTCAGTAGCCAAACTTCTCATACTGTCTTAGTCCATCAACATATTTAACAGGAAAAAAAAAAGAACAACAACGCTCCAGAATTCTGCCAAATTTTGTTGTTCGTACAAGGAACGGTCACGGTACGCGACGGAAATTGTCAAGCATGGCATACTATGACGGATGATGCCTAGTTGGGGTCGGAAATATGCGCGTAGGGAAGATAGGAAAGAGGCATGCAACAAACCGTGTTATGAAACGCTCGGGCAACAAGAATGTTAAAACGAAATGCCGGACCTAGGAGCAGCAACACTGTCGGGACTCGCTGCTCTCGGCGATGCGGTTCCGGGGAAAAAGCCAGTCAAGTGGCAACGAGCGAGCGGCGATGTTGACGATCGGAGAGCGCGCGTTCGGCTATGCTTCCCCTGCTCTTCACGCTTCGTCCACTTGCGAGATTGTAGTGCGGGAAAGCAGGACGTGGCTGGGTGCTTTATTCGATTTTGTACGCGCGATACATGTACGTACATCAGAACACACATACATCTATGTACGTACGTACGTACGTACGTATGTATGTATGTATGTATGTATGTATGTATGTATGTATGTATGTATGTATGTATGTATTGTATGTATGTATGTATGTATGTATGTATGTATGTATGTATGTATGTATGTATGTATGTATGTATGTATGTATGTATGTATGTATGTATGTATGTGTGTGTGTGTGTATGTATGTATGTATGTATGTGTGTATGTATGCATGTATGTATGTATGTGTATATATGTATGTATGTGTATGTATGTATGTATGTATGTATGTATATGTGTGTGTGTGTATGTATGTATGTATGTATGTACAGTCGTCAATATGAAAGAAAACAGCGAAATTTTTTTAAGCGGCAATAACTCCTAGTCCACGGGCTCATATCTAGGAACTTGATACATAACAATAAGTTTTCATGTTGAACTTACATTATCATAGAACACTTTTATGGAGGGCATGTGTGTTTAGCCCCTAAGGGCGTTTGAAAAAAAAAGTGTTCCCTTTCATATTGATGACAACTGTACGTTCGCATATTGACGTAGCAACGTTTTCCACTTCTTCATATTCCTGGGAACGCCTCGACTAGCACAACTTTTTTTCAACTGCGTGTCCTTTCTTCACTGAAGTGCTCGACGATTTCAGTTACCATTCATCCCTGCCTCCCATTCAGTGGAGTCCTCACATAAATCTTTTGCGGTTGCTCGCGCGCAGATAGCGTGTCGAAATACTGCTTCGACACTCCCCGATGCTTCCGGGGTGTCGTTCACTGTTCAGTGATTCGCCGGAAGAGCGGGAGCAAATAAGCCATCCCCACTTCCGACGGGCGGAAGTGGTTTCTTTTCACCCGTGTGGCGTCCGCACAAGTGTCTAGCTTTGCTCACTGGTTTGGCTTGCATGCTAATCTACTACGAGAGAGTTGATCGCAGACTGCTGTCTGACTCCCTCGCGAATATCAATTCGTCACATTGAGCCCCCCCCCCCCCCCCTCAATTTCTTGCGCTATACAAACTATGATTATCATAACGGCAGCGTGCATCTGAAGTATGTTTTCCTCAAACGGAACAACATCGCTAGAATGCTAGAGCGGCAGCTTCTAGCGTAAAAAATCCTAACATGTTTGTCTTTCATTGCAAGCATTTCATGTCTTGTAGTGTGCTGTGTAATGCCGCCGTATTTCAGTATATATTGATGGGCATACACGTGATGATTAGGGATTAACATCTTTCTTCCTGCGCGTTAGAAGAATTTCCGAGCTGCACAGTCACGATACTTGCTTGCTAACGACTGACACATGAAAGCCGTGCTAAAGAAGAGATAAGTGACAGTGCAACGGAAATGTAACTGGAATACAGAACCACGAAAGTAACGAAAGCGAGAAGGCATGGCTACCGAAGATTTTTTTTTTTTTTTACATTTTCAGAAAGTCTTTATCTCTTACTGCCGATAACGGCAGTGCGGCAACTCTGGAATTATATGATCTCTGATTATTTGTGTTGATGAAACAGAACAGCTCATAATGAGATCAGAAAGCGACATGAAAACTTCTGCCTTTCTCTATTCGTTTTATGTATTCGTCTTTCTAAAGAGCATGGTCCAGGTATTTTTTATCGGGATGATCCTGGACAAGGTTCTTTATTGGCAAGTGGTTACGCGCGTGCCTGTCCTATGCCAGTTTTTTCATCGGTTGTTCTCGAAAATATGTTTTACGAACACTCAATTCAATAGCCGTTACCTTCTTTATTATGCACCGCTTGTTAAGAATAACATTACACGGGGTAGACAGACCTGTATGTAGATACATAGAGACAGAGAGAGAGAGAAACCAAGCAGAGGAAGGACAAACAAGGAGGACATCCAGACGAGCGACCGGTTTCCTATCCTAAATAATTTGTTCAAGGGCATGTTGGTACATTGCTTTTGCAAACTTGGTTGGTGCAGCGCAAGTGGACAGGACATAAAAGAACGTAAGATACCGTTAAATGCTCAGGATAATGCTAAAAAAAAAGCCCGTATATGTAAAGGTTAATCTCTAGCACGGGTGTCATGCGACATCTACTTCTTTTCACATTAGTATCAATTGACGCACGTGTTAAGGCTAGGCTTGCTGATTGCTGAGTCATTGTTGTTTTGGATACGTCGACGACTACCTAATAATAATACAGTCATGTCTGGTTAAGATGGACGCTTCCGTTTTGCAGGAAAATTGTCCATAATGTGAGTCGTCCATAACGAATCAAGGTAAGAAAAATAAACATTAAGCCAAAGCTCAAGGAAAACCGAACTACTATTTAGAATTACCCCATTACCCGTTATCAGCACAAACGTGTACTGCTAGGCTTTTCTGGCCCACACTACAACCTTCACTAGCCCCCTCCCCCCCCCTCCCCCCATCTCAATCCATTATTTAGGGTCGGGGGTGAAGCCGGTTTATGTTCCACGCCCCCCTACAAGCCTGCATCATTTTTTCTTACACTTCCGATCTAACCAAAATCGCCTAACCTTACCGTTCATATCGGCACAACAGAGGGAAAAAGATGGGACAAGGGGGCGAAGTAGAGATGGGGGGGTTTGTAATCACGCTTTTTCCTCGTCATGGCATTATGTACTATCAGTAGGTACGTATTTCGTGCACTTTCGGCTTTCCTGACCGAGAACGCGCTCTGTCTACGTACCCCTCTTCTCTCCTTCTTGTCTTCGCCTGCGAACTGCTTTCATCACAATGTAAAGCAGCGTCCATAATAACAAGATAAAAATGCATGCGCTTTACAATTTCGTTCCCGAAAAGGCTGTCTCTAGTCAGGTCTGCGAGTTAATTTCTATGTTATTGGTCTACAAATGAATGGCCGCTGATTATTCGCTGAAAGTTTGTCGGGGTTTACATATTAACAGGGTCTGTATTAACGAGACATGACTGTATTGTGTACGACTAATCATGAAAATGTCATCGAGACGGTTACTAAGCTTTTTTACGCCCGAATCACGTGGACTCACTTTCACCTGTGAAAGATCAAGCAATGACTGCATTAAATTGTACAAGCCTCGCAAAAAAAAAAGAAAATAAAGTTCTGCCAAAAGACAGCGAGCACACTAAGCTCATTAAACGGGGTATCGCATAGGCATAGACACTGAAAAGTTGTTGCCAGTCTGCCGCAGAAAGATTGAATTGAGCACCTAGCTAGCGTTGGATTTTCTGCTGCTCTCGTCACCGTCATCTTTAAGTTGGTCTCGCAGGAATTCAAGAAAGCAAGTTCAAACCAAGCAGGTTTAATAAAACCTCCTTGGTTCAAACCCAGTCCAGCAATAGGACAAGGGAAACCGAAGGCCCCAGGTTATTCCCTGCATTCATAGGGTTTCACACAATCTTAAAAAAAGTTAGCAAGTGTGACGTAGAGTCGCTTCTCCTTGTAAGCACAAATAGGTCCTTTGCTAGCCAAGCAAAAGCTGGTATTGTGTTCGAAGAAGCATGCGCATCGTTGCACCGATTGTACTACATGCGTGGTTTAAAGGTTCCACGAAGCTGTGGTCGGATGTTTATTCGCCTGACGGGGCGCTGTTTCACAGAGAGAGCGCGCGAACCTGAAAGTAATGAACAAATCTGGGGCACATCTGGCAGATCACTGCAACCAAGGCTGGTGCAGTGCGTGCACAAACAAAAACAGAAACAGAGGTAGTTGAAGCAGCCCATATTAGGAAAGCTGGGGATTTATCATTGCGTGAGCGTCCCCAGCGTAAATATTAGCGACAAAAAAAAAACTGCACTTTCCGAGTGGTTCTCTCGTATGTGTATCTGTTGTATGCTAAGATGTCTGCATGCATAAAAGCGGGCTTTACAATTCTGAAATAAAATAGTTGTAAGTCGGCGCTTGTCTACGCTGTTTGTGTGCGTTGGGCTAAGCTCCCTGCCTTTCCTCTCTTCTATTTCTCTCTCTCTCTCTTTATGTTCCTTTGTTCCCTGCTCATTTACACTGCATATTCTGAGTTTGCTACCTACACTGGGGGTGTGATAAGGGGGATTTATATTTGAGCACTGCACACAAAGAGTGAACCCACAGCAGATACGGTCACCCAGCCGGTTCCTTGAAGAACTGCACACTAGCTTTCTCTGCCACGTGTTTGTACGCTTGTGCGTTTGTGCACGTTTGTGTATCGACCCCCCAAGAGGGAAAGAATAAGCTATTGTAAATGCCACACCAAACCATTAGACACACTGACATCAATCGGAGCCAATGTTCTTAGCGTCACAGCTTATCGGAACACTATAGGAAAGTCGAAGATTTCATGTAAACTTGGAACCTCCTAGTCCTTTTGATATTGTACTGTGTATTAACACTTGTGACGTTTGAGATAAGGCAATAGTTGCGATACTAAGTGATATGACATCTACGTATTAACACTCAGCATATCCGTGTGCATCTTTGTTTTAGTTGATACTCTTATATTTAACTTAAGAAATTGAAGAAAGTGCATTTTTGTTGCTGCTTTTTTTCTATATCGACTGTTTAATCACGCTTACAAAAATTGGTTTATTGCCTCAACATTTTGCGCATCACGTCGTGCTAGTCAATGTTTGCTCGTTGATGAATTTATTGTTTGCGGAGAAGCCGGCCACACAACAGTTGCCAACATTTTCGATTTCACGGAAATAAATCACTCGCTCACAGGCATGCAAGTGTTTGTGATATAAATCTACGAACAACAATAAGCGTAACACAGACAGAGGGGTATAACTTATCAATAACAAATCAACACGACTCGCAGGTTTGCAGCGTTCGGCAGGGGACGCCCCTGTTGTCATCGACTACATCGAGGAGGGTAAACATCTGTTCGGCTCAACAACCACACGTTGCCCTCTATTGGAGGCGTGTTTCCGATGAGACCACATTGAGTATCGACGTTTAACGCCTGAAATACGAAAAAAAAACACAACACCATATGATAGATTGTATGAAATAAAAGTAAACAAAACATGTTTATTTAGCGCTTCGTTTATTTACACCCTCCCAGTTTCTTTTATTCATCATTACATGCAATCAACAATATCAACACGCATGTTTGGGGATGCTTACACCGTCGTAAACTCCTCCATGTCGTACACCCTTAGAAGCAAGACGAACTTAAAAGTGCCAAATACACAGAAAACTGAGACCAAGACCGTCGACGTAAGGCTGAGGTACGACGATAAAAAGAAAGCAAAACAAGCTAAAGACTAGCAGTGAAAAACGGGCAAGGTAATGATCCGTGTGTAAGAAGGCCCAATAATAGAAGTGAAGCGGAACGTTAGTATTTTATTTTACTGTATCGTATGGGACCACCGCCTGCGGATATTTTTTATTTAGTTGAAAAGTGCCGATAAGAACTCCCACCGGGCTACATTTTCTAAAGCGCGCCGCGTTTGAGTTAAATTCAGGAGCCGAGGATTATCTCTTCTTATGCCTCATCAACTTCGTCATTTTACCTTGGTTTCTTTTTTCTCTTTTTTTTCTTCGTTCGTGTAACGATGTTCGACACACCCTACACCACTTACAATTGAACTATTCTATCGACGTTTTTCATCTGCCGCATTTATCTGTGTCTTCACATAACGGCAATGAATGAACCGACGTCATGTATCTGGTAAAATTCTTTCGTAACCTACAGAAGAGTAGTCGTATTTATTTAGGTTTTTTTTTCTTCTTTCTCGCGCAAAAGTCAATTTCCTCGCGCAGTGATGCGACCAGACCGTCACGGCGAGTTGCAGATTATAGCGGTCTCAATTTACGGCAGTTTCTTTTTCTATCCTTTTCCCTCGCTTTCGGACAAATATGAGAAACAAAAACGGACAGAAATGTATCGATCAGAAAGCCCACCCATTGAGGTATGGAGCCTGCAAACACATTTTTGTAGTTACAATGTCTCGTATTGTTCCACTGCATTTTACAGCGAAGATATTAAGAGAGTTCCGCAGCACTTTTTGTGCGGCTTTGAAGGCCGGAGTACGACGGCGCGGTCGAGATCCTATATAGTGCAACACCATTTGCTACCTTGACATAACTGCAGTAGGTAACGATAGCGTTAATAACACTTGCATACTAACTAAGGCCGTCACTGTTACTAAGGGGCCTCAGTTACCAACTTAGGGCGCCGTTATTACCCCCGATTGGACCCACCCTGAAATACGCCACAGCCGGTCTGATATATGCAGTAGTGGCGGTAACCTTTGTATATCAAGTGGTGCTAACCGCTTTTGGTATTGGCAGCTGAAACCCATTAGTAACACTGACTACGTTGTTTAGTTAGTAATGTAACTAACTCTATAGTTACCAAATGCAGTTATACTAAGGTAGCAAATGGTGTGACAGTAGGGTGTAGCAACTACGTCATTTCTTTTAAAAGTATACGGCGTGGACAATAGATGCACAGATGGCAGTCGGGGGGGGGGGGGGGGGGAATGGTCTTGGATGTCGCCCAACTTGCGACTGGTATAGTGGAACCTTGATGAGCGCAGTTCGGGACAGCTACACAACAGGGCCAGTGTTCCCAAAACTTTACACTCACAAGTGCATGTTCTTTGTCATTAAACGATTGCATTCGCTTATGGTAAATTGGTTCATATTGGGTGAGAACGGAAGGAACAATAGGCACGGACAAGTGTTCGAACAAATCGATCAAGTCGAAGGCTGGACCGTGGTCCGGAGCCCACAAGACAGGCTGTAGAGGGCGTCGTTATGTCGTGACTGCTCCTGAAGTTGCTCTGCTAGTGCTATTACATGGACACAGATAAGTACGTTGAGGAAAGATGTACGCACAACAAGCGCAAGCTAACAAGTTAGTTCTTGATTGCTTTGTGCCGTTTACTGCGGCCTAATGCTTCGCTACAAGCACACTCAGTAATTCCTAACTAGTAACTTTGTTAGCTTGTGCCTACTTTGCGTGCGTCAACATCGTCGCTTGGTTTCTCCGTGTTCTTTGATTTATCGGCGCAAATGCATATGACAAGCTTCACACGTCCGTTCTTGGTGGTTAAGCGTTCAGTCAATAATAGCCGAAAAGTAAGTTGTGAATACTTTGCAACACGTATTCATGTTAAGCAAGATAGTGCGGTGGGCGAGCTGGTTAGGATTTATACTGAACATGTCACATGGCGAAAATGAACTGGACCAAAAGGCATGAAACAAAAACAAAAGGTAATTCTGCGGTTCTAACCCGACAAAACCACGATCTGATTGAGGCCCGCCGTAATTAAGAATAATTTTGACCACGTTGGTTTCTTTAACGTGCACCTAACTCCAGGTGCACGAGTGTTCTTGCATTTTGCCCCTAGCGAAATGCAGCCGTGGTGGTCAGGATTGAACCAACTTCCTCAAGCTGAGTATCACAACGCCATGGCAACTAAGCTACAGTGACAAGATGGCAGAAAAGACGCCGGAGCAGTGCTGACACTCTCAAATGACTTTATTAAGAAAACATCACTCAAACAAATAACCACCCAACAAAAAACTAAACAGCAAAAAACCGGACAGGACGAACCATAAGCGAAAACCAAAAGCAAAAACTGGCACAGAACACAGGGAAAGATGCAGTAATGTCGTGAAATCTTTTTTTTTTCTTTTTTTGTGAGCGATCACTCACCGAAGGTTAAATTATGCATGCGACATCTCTAATTGTGATGTTGGAGGCTTCCGCTACCTTTCTTGTCGACTGGCTTGGATGCTTGTAAATTATAGCGGCTTCTATAAAAAAAAAGAGGGTGCACCCACATTATTTCAAATCCAATGCAAGATGCAATGCCACAAACCTTTCACAGATAGTTCATGCTTTCCAAGTCGAACATTACAATCAGTTGAGAGTAAGCATATTGTCATTCTTTTTTCCTTTTCTGTCCCTGTTTGTTTGAGCTGTGTTACATGTTAAAAATAAATCTATGCATCCTTCCAGACGGGAGAATCCACGTCATGGAGGTTCAGCAATATGCTTCTTAGCCAGCGCATAGTGTAACGACAGCTACGGCACATCCTTGTTACATTGCACTTTCTGTAACCAGGAAAAGTGCCACCGTGCCACTTAACGAAAATTTCGACAGATCCAACAAACTTGTTGGAATCTCAAGTAGCTGAAGCTCCGTTGGATCAATTATATTACTTATTATGCCAGCAGAAACACTATGGGGTAGCCGCATTTTATTTCCAACCATGCGCAAGGAATCGTCCAGGTTCTTCTCCCATCACGGATGTTTTGTCTCGTTTGTATTCGCGGTGGCGTGCCAGTATAACTAAGCGTGTCCTGCACCGCGTTTTGCAGCACAGCAAATACGCGCCTGTAAGGCAAGGCGCCTTTTCTTGGGTTTGAGAATGCGCTTCTCTCACATGACACTGATGCAGATGCCTCACTATACTGTACAAAGCAGGTTTTTATATGAGGAATGACGCAACGATCGTCGAAAATCTGACGCGCGGGTCAAGCACATCGGCTTTTATACATGACCCGTCGAACGTTCCAGAGTAATCGCTCGTGCCCGCGTGCGTTACAGAAAGTACTACACAATTGGTGTCGCGCATACAATCGATTACACAAGGATCGACGAGAACATACACAAGATATAGAAATCAACGATAACATTCGACTAAGTTCCCAATCATGCAGGCGCTTCTTGCGCTGAGCGATAACATTAGGTTAGCGGGTGAAATAAAGCCCCCGGAAGAAAGATAAATACGTACACGTGTACCCACTACTACTACAACTTGTCCACTTTTCTTGCTGAAATTACTAGAGAGATCGCTGGTGCTGCTACATACAGCAACCATTGGAATAATGGGGACGTATTCTGAAACGATCCACTTCGGCGATACTATCGCCTTGGCCACGCCTCCGCCAACGGCGCGCGCTGATTGGCTGTTTTAGCAAAATTGGAGAGCTGATTGGCTGGTTGAGCACGACGTCATCCGATTTTGTTCAACCAGCCTGACGGCGGTATTGTTGCCGAGGCGATACCACCGCCGAAGTAGATCGTTTCAGAATACGTCTTCTGATTGGTACATGGATTTGCCTGCTGATCTTCGTGCTTGTGGCTTAATGCGTTCTTGCGGCTTTGTTTACTGCGATTTATCTGCCTTTCCTTGTTTAAATATTCAAGCACTCCCATTTTTTATAAACTGAGAAGGCAATAGGTATCTACGCTTTTGCACAATCAGTGCCAATTGCTGTATTTATAAAGCAATATTTCGTAGAAGATACTCAGCTTGAAAAGTCACAAAGATTCATAGTGAAATCTTTTAGCGCGCACAATCGACACGGACACAGTGAAGGGGGACACACGAGCGCTTCACTGTGTCCGTGTCGATTGTGCGCGCTAAAAGATTTCACTATGAATTCGTACCAACTCGCCCAACTATTAGTTCTGCTGCAGTCACAAAGATATTTAAGCACATAAGGCCAAAGCTTAGGCAAAACTACACACTAACCATCATTGCCATGTTGGTTGAATACCGTGCTTGCGGCTGCCCTAGTACTAGCGCCAGGTGTACCTCTAGTAATTATTGTATAAAACTATATAGCTTTACTAACGCTCTACTAACCACGCGACCCACGTGACTCACGCGAGCGCGGATTAATGGATTATGCCATTACCGGGACAAGCCAGCTTTAGTATTATTATGCTTTCTTTGGGATATCCCGTTTACCCAACGAAAAATTGACTAAGCAGAAACGCCAAACTTAGGGGAGGTAGGTAAAGGAAACATGGCTTTGAAAAATAACGGTACAATTTATCTCGCGATGACTGTGGAAATTCAGGCGAATAGCATTCAAGAAATGTAGGGACGCACCATATTGATGTCTTTATGCACAGTCTGTAGGGGGGGAAACAGGCTCATAATGTGATAATCGCAATAATACACCCACGGGCTACAGCGCTACCATAAACCACAGCGTCAGCCACTTCTGTCTCGCTGGCAGTGTAGAATTGTGGTTCCACATATCTGACTTCGAATGAGATGCGGTGATATTGCCTAGGTGCCTTCTTCAGTCGTAGAACGTTTTTCAAGCGAATCTTGTATACGCTAGCCTGCGCCGGCGATGTAACGCTAAAACTCCAGCAGCGTAGGCGCGCGCTCACGCCACGTGCGCAGCCAATCGCTTCCACCGGGAAGGGAAAAGGCAGGAAAGGGTATCGCGCGCGCGGCGCCCGCTTCGTTTCTGTTCAGTTGAGACTCGAAAAACCAATACGATGGCCGCGCATTGTGCGTATCCCCGAACAGCAGGCAGCTTTCACCGAGTGCTGACGGGAAATCACTCGTGAAAAGGCGCGTCGTCGACTGGCTAGTCCTACAATGCGAGCCACTGAAGTTGCGGCACTCAGCCAACGCCGAGCAGATCACCTGACCTTTCCTTGGTTACGGTCAAGTTACTCAAAAAACTCAAGGTCAAGTCAAACACAAGGTGCACCCAGGAGAAGCTTCGCTTACCCCTATTTTCCGGTATTGGAAGGGCCGACGATTTTTTCCATTGTAAGCTAGAAGAGCATGCGTTCTTTTTTGCCAGTCGAACATGTAATTCTTTTTTTTTGTTTCGCGAGCGAGAGCAAGATAAAATGGGGGGAAATATGCTAAGAATGCTTACCACATTAAAACACACGATGTAGAACAGTAAAATCACTTACCTCATTATATGTACCCATTTCCGTAGCTGTGCATTGTGCTCACCCAGTATATCAAAGAAGGCTTGTTTTTACCTGGTCAGGGGGCACCAACGCTTTTCGTAAACACCACACGACAACAGTGTCGAATCTAGATGATTTTATTACATAGTGGTGAATAACAATTTTTGCAAAAATAAACATACATATACTTCATTGCGTGAACAGGAACAAGTTTTCATCTGATGGTCCTCTTAGGTTACGCAGAAAACAGTTAACGTGAAATTTCGTTTCGCAACTGAGTGTTGAATAACTAGTGGAGACGAGTGTAAACGATTCTTCGTAATCTGCCACCTGGTTCTCGACGAAACTTTATGCACAAATCTTACGCGGAGCTCGTATGGTTAAAATTTTAAATATGTTTACGTTGTTCTGTTTTCTACACTTTATTTAGAGCAAAACATTTTTTGTGTCACCGAATATGCAGAAGCTTACAGCGCGAGCAACACCTTAGCGTTACCACCAGAAAAGTAATGAAAAAAAAAAACATTGAAATGTACAACATTTTGTTTACTGCTCATCGAGACTTTTTAGCGATAGGTGTGAGCACCAGTGATTACTGCACTGAGCGTTAATATATGTCGTATATGATTTGGAAAAAAAAAGAAAAACATTGGTGTTGAAAAACTTTTAGCAGCTTCGGTTACAAAAAAATCCTGCACATTACACTTCCATGAACATAGGGGAGTATTCAAAGTTAGACTATCACTAATTTTAGTAAAGAAATCGATGTTAGCGGCGCAGATGCTCTTTGGTCAAGTAGTTTATACACTTTTGCGGGCACAAAAATTCTCGCGAGCAAATGAATTCAACAAATACGCGATAAACCAAACAAAATTTGGTAATCAACTCTAAATGTTTCGGGATTATCGCATCTGTTTATATCAGAAATTTAAAGACAGTCGTAGTCTAAGAAACGTGACATTCGACACTTCTAGAGCTTTTCTCCTTCGAGATGACCCTCAAGTTCACACTCGGTGCGCTAATCTGGCATTTCGAGGTAGCAGTCCTGGTGTGAAACCCCGCCATGACGCAACTGATTGTGATCGCAAGCTTCCCTGCAAAATAAGCTCGAAGTGAAGGAAGCTGTCCAGGCCGCTGAAGGATATAGACACGTCTCCGCTAGTGGTACTAGACTGTCACCTAACTCGAGTAAAATTCTTCCGGGAGAGCGATATCACGAGCTCTAGGTAGGACAACACTTCGCATTCAGCGCATTGTTTGTTTCAATCGAAAATAAGCATCTTATACATTTCAAGGGGCCCTGACATCAACTTTCTTGGTTTACACTTCCGCTATTTAGTGTTCATTGAACATCAATTGATCGGCAACTGCGTTGCCGATCAATATACGCAGTTATCTACGCAGTTATCCACACAGTTATCAATCTACGCAGTTATCTACGCAGTTGAAGGCAATAAAACCGACGTGTGGAATAATCTGATGGGTCCACGTTGTCTTCAGTAGGCAACGTCAGGAATCCTTTTACAAGCTAAAAGGTGCACTTCGGTTTCAACACGTTTCCAGTCTCACAAAATGAACATCTCGCGTCGAAAATTGGTCGCGTATAAAAAAGTTTGCAAACTTTTCGTCTGCAATTCTCTAATATGCTTTACAAGCTAAACTGAAGCCTAAGCTCGTTTTTTTCTATGCTATTCGAGGCTCTAACAAACGTTTCGCTTACGTTCACTCAGTCGCTTACATCGAGATCACACGCGTTCTCAAATACAGGGTGGCACAGGATGATGATGTGGATCGATGCTCGTACATCACAGTTTAAATCATATGCGCTCACTCTACTAGCGTTACACGCTCTCTTCGAAGCTCACCGACATAACAATGCATGTTTTTTATTTAAACAATCTCAGTGTAGTATCAGAAAATAAACATTCCATTCGACACTTCCAACACGTTCAAAATGACCAGGTGGACTTCGCAGATAAGTGCTGAATCTCGTGAATGATTCATTAAAAATATTTGTAACTCTATCTCGGACCCTCTCACACTCTCAGAACTACCGCTTTGATGAGCTTTTGTTCCTTCTTCTGAAAATGAAATGTCATACCACATAATTGAGCCAACATGTGCTTGTGTATAGTAACCAAATCTTCATAGCGTGCAAGTCTATGTAGTTCGCAGATTTTAAAACAATTGAAGGTCCATAACCACCACATTCAATGATCCAATATGGTCATATAAGGTGCTCGTTTCATTGAAAAGCAACTTTGATTGCCCTTGATCATATCGAACAATGAATGAGCAGGTAATGATGCTGAATCGATCCTTTAAACTGGAAAGCCTGTTGTATGGGCACTATATATATACATATATATTAACTTGCCTGATGTTGTGTGAGCAGCTTAGGTTAACCATACAGTGTTATTGCGGTTTAGGTTAGGTTACCTACACACAGTATGAATACCACGGACTGCTCTCGTGTTCTCCAGGATGACTGCCTATTAGTGAATTACTAATTTAATACTCGCAAGAAGAGAATGTTACGACGATTCTTTTAGTTAAGAATGCGCAAACTGTGTTCTATGACTGCATGAAAAAAATACACCCGTTCGTACATTACAGTGCTATAGGAACACAACGGTAAACTTTCGGCTCTAATGAGTGACTTAACTAATGAGTGTTTCGATTGAAGCAACTGTCAATTGAACAACGGCTAAGGAAGTAAGACGCGCATACGGCATGAATACCCAAAAATGAGCGCCAAGTTCGAGCACATTTTCTTTCTACTGTTTTCAATTTTCGAACCGCGGTCCTGCGCATACCACTTCTCTGTTGAAATATCCGGCGGCTTTCTCATCGCATCGAGAGTCCAATCGAGGCACGCGCGCCGCCTGGAGCTATCACGGGAAAACGCCAAAACTATCGATCAGGAGCCGTGGTCTCCGAGATCCGAGTCTCTAGGACGATGCTATATTTAGTTGACGCTGGATGCCGCCACTGTCTCAGGAAGGACCTTGGCCGCAATGGTCTCGAGCCAACATTCACAACATTATTAAAGTAATATATGTTTCGAGCTACTACGTGCGCTAAACTTCAGTCATTAGAAATAGTATTCCGTAGTTAGTTTTCTCGGCCTAAAATATACGCATTTCTTGAAGAACGCACCGGTAAACTGGGTCGAAAATAAAGACATCTGTGCTGAATCATACATTCGCAGATATTGTGAGCACTTCGATCAACAAACATCAACATTACTTAGTCCACTCCCCCGCTCATTTGATGATAGTTAGGTCGATACGTAAATTTTCGCATTGCTTATACAAGAAGTGGGCTAAACCAGAAAGATATGCAAGTAGCATCAAGTATGTTAGAACACTAAAGAATAATGGTGCTTCAGCATCACGTGACGAATTCATGATCCAGCCATTTACTTCACACGTTATGAGGGCACTGAAAACACTCATACTTCTGTTTCCTTGTAAATTGCATTCGCGAAGTGACGAGGAAAGAGTAATCGGTCAAAAAAGAAAAAAAAAAACATGGTTTAGGGTGTTTATATTGGAAACGAAAGTACAGTAACATTTCACATAATAAAGTTACAACGGTCTGCATACTTCAGTATGTCTGTTCCATATAGAAAAAAATACTTCGTGACGTGAATGACCAAGTCAATACATAGAGGAAGAGCATGCTACAAAGAAGTGTCCTATAGTTCGGAAAACTTTTACGAACGGTAATAAATTAACCTACATACAAGTTAGACCTCGCCTACATGCTTATGAGAAATGCTAGCCATTCGTTCAGGCTTTTGGCAATCTGCATGTAGTAACATTGTTTTTCACACTAAGCATAATCGTCAATTTTTAGAAGTAAACGACTTAGTAGCCGATATGGGGAATGATTTGTAAGAGCTAAATGTGTAATGGTTGTTCGGTAATAGCGTGTTAAAGTAGAAAACAGGTTGTTTAAATGCATCAGTATTTATACTCTGATAGGGGTTGCATGCAGCAACTGACGTAAAAATGTAGATTCCAAACACATCTTCCGAATGTTTTTCTTATCTTAAAGAACATAACACATGTTTCTTCTACAATAACTTCTTTGGTTAGTGAAATGCTTTGATGACCGCGCCGTAAAATTATTTCAAGTGTAGCCTTAGAAAGCAACTCTCAGCACCGGATTCGACAAAATAATAGTGACAGAGCACAGCTAATTCATATATTTATGTTTGTACGATGTTGATGAGCCAACAGATTAAAAATACCCACACAACTAGTAAACACTTGTGCAACAATTGCAAAGTAATGGTCACATGTCATGGCGCACGTTCGCATATCGTATGAGTGTGGCGCAGATGATGCAAGACTTTGACCAATCAAGCAAAGAAATGTGATTGGGAGCATTGTCACATGCCGTTTGTTGGAAATGTGAGGTCACTCGCACGGTAACATGAAACAAAGCGTTCATAATCGCAGCGTTTAGCGGCAATGACTTTTTATGGACTAAAAGATATGGGCCTTTATCGATAGAGACGTACTAAACGCTTTCGTGTAGGCTTCAGCAGAATTATGTTGACGTTGGCCGAGATGACAGTTCGCTATTTTTTGTGGAGACAGCTCGAAGGTGTCGCGTGAAAGAATAAAGTAGCCCTAAAAAAGACACATGTATTCCATTTGCCAATATCACTGCCTTCCAAAGGCTGTTAATCCAGGGAAATGTGGTGGGTTTAGATCAATACCTATAAACGTGAATGTAATTTATGCCCACCAAAGGTGAGTGCAATAGTTTTCGGAGAGCCCATAGAACGACGATAGAAGCCTTGGACTTGGAGAAATTCAGGGAAAATGTTAAGCGATGTTAGGTTGATGGATTATTGGTCTAAAAGCTTGTCGTCATTAACTCTGGGCCAAATTTATGATTCTGTTGCGTAGAAAATTGGCACAGAAGGTCCCGAAGCTGCTCCCCAATTTGAAACACCCGCGCCAAAATGCACGAGTTGACCTAATCCCTACGTAAGCGCCCTCTCCACCGCATTTTATGACGTCACATGAGAAGTACCGAAGTCCAAAATAGATGGCGCCCCTCCTACTTTCTTTTTTCGTCATTTTCTCGCTCACCAGAGCTCTGTTCTCACTGCAAATGACGAATTTGTTATTACAGAAGGCATCCTTCAATCTTGCCCGACCTTTAGTGTCTATTTAGAGCTTATTGCCAGATAACCTTCCCCAAGACCCTGTAGACTATATATAAACTGTATAAGTTTATTTTCAATGGCATTGAATGTTTATTCTACAATGAATGTCAGTGAACAATGCTGTGGTGTGCTCGTACAGATGGTTATTGGTTCAAAGCACAAATAGCAGTGGTGCCGTATGTCGTTGGCAGAGAAAAGCTCGCCGAAAGCAGTGAACAAGCCAGAGGTGGCTGGTGATCTTAGCCTCCTATGGAAAGATAAATCATTATATGTTGAGTGTCGCACTTGAATCTTTTTTTTAGTTGTAGTTCGCACCTGGGCATTATTTAATGTTGAACAAATAATGAAAATAACGAAATTACCGAGATATTAGACAAACCTGTTATAACACCTTCCAGCCCCGATAAAGAACGTCATGACACAAGCCACATATCCAATAGCCTCATGGAGCCACATGAGAACGCATTCAAATCATATGCGCTCATACCGAATATAAAACGACAGTTTATTCGAAAGAAAAGCACAGAATTATACAGAATTTCGTCAGCGACAACGCCCTTGACGTGTGCTTCGAAAGTCTTGCATCATCGCCCCGAACATCGGTGAAATATGTGTTACTAGTGATTTCTGTAGGTATATCACGCACAGAACATTCTGAAGACACACAGATGGCATCGCGCAGCGGCACGCGGCATGGAAAGATCATAGGCTGCTCTGCGTCGTCGCGCTAAGCGGCCGGTCCTGGATGTTCTCGAAGTGTCCTTCGTCCATCTCGTCGTTCTCGGTTCGAATCTCCAACTTATGAACGACGAGCCGCATTAGAGAGAGCTGCTGTTCCAAAGCCCTCGACATCTCTTTCATTCTGCAATCAATCAATCAATCAATCAATCAATCAATCAATCAATCAATCAATCAATCAATCAATCAACCAATCAATCAATCAATCAATCAACCAATCAACCAATCAATCAATCAATCAATCAATCAATCAATCAATCATTTAATCAATCAGTTATTTTTGGTAAATCTACTATTATTAAATCAATAGAATATTCCTTAAATCATTACATTATTCGCTTACTCATTAGATCAATCAACCAATCATTCATTAGATCATTCAATCAATGGATTATTCATTAAATCATTCAATGAATCGATTATTCATTAAACCATTACATCAATCGATTATTCATTCAATCGTGAAATCAATTGATAATTCGTCAATTCATTTAATCAATCGATAATTGATTACTTCATTCAATCAATGAGTTATTAATTATTTCAATACAATGGTCAATTTATAATCCAGCCAACCGGCGCATGCGAACAGCGGAAAACGTCGCCTGATAGTCAAAAATACATAAATTGATAGGCAGGTAGTGAAAGAGAAGTTTTGCCTATTCACCTCAACAAAATACACTGTACAACCTGCGCCACTCGGGCACCGGTGCTTTCAAGTGCGGAGCAGGCAGCCGATGATAAATGTCATGTAATATACGTAATCTATCATTTACATTTCAGGTTACCCTTCAGCGTTGCTGTTGAAAGATATATTAACGTAAGTCGTTCTCTCAGCTAAATACGTAGATGCGATGCATGCGATGCCCCACTAGCAACTGATTTCAATGTTGTTGCAGCACCGCTATTGGCGGTGGCGTGCTGTCAAAATTACCATTTCTCCCATTCCTAGCATTACCCTAAAATGGCACTGCTACCATTGCTCTAAAGCCATAAAGCATTGCATACTCCCCTCCACAGTTGTAGTGGCGGTTTTTCAACAGCTTCGCTGGACATACACTTTCACAGTGCCGGATTGGCGAGTTTTATATATATATAAGCGTTCGTGAGGATGATCCCGGACGCATACCTTTGCTTCTGCCTTTTAAGCTCGACGCACAGCTCCTGAAGTGAGTTGTCCGGCACTCCGCCACCACCTGCAAACGCTCTGCCTCGTTTGCCGTTTTCTCGAGGGCTAGCAAACCAGCGTTGTATTGTCTGCCACTGAAAGAGAAAGAAAGAAAGAAAGAAAGAAAGAAAGAAAGAAAGAAAGAAAGAAAGAAAGAAAGAAAGAAGGAAAGGAAGGAATAAAGAAAGAAACCAGGAATGAAACATAGGTGTACGTAAGAGATTTGCTATTTTTCTTAACGCTTATGTGACGCCGGTGTTATTGAGCAGAAAAATGCTGCAGCAATACGCAGATAAAACGGCAACATTTGTGGGTTTTGACATCCGTAAGCCACACTTTGGCTACAAGAGACGCCGTAGTGGAGCGATCTGTAATGGAGGAGTCCTTTAACGTGCGTTTAAATCTAACTACAGGAGTGTTCTGCCTTTCGCCACCATTGAAATGCGGCCACCTCATCTCGGAGTTGAACCACAGAACGCGCACTGAGGAGCAGAACGCCGCAACCACTGAGACAGCACGGCCGATGAAATGGTGTTTCGGATGACACAAATAAGATATATTTTACTGCTGCAAATAAAAAGATTTAGACTAATTGACCCACTGTGCCTGCCCATTTTATCAAGCTTTGGAGATTAGCTTTTTACAATGACACGGAGCAAACTGATGGTGAAAGAAACGAAACAGTAAAACTCTTGAAGCAATATATAACGTTTCGCTTTATAATATATTGTGACAGCAAATTCTACAATCCACAAATATATCCTCGCGTAAGAGCGCAGATCCACACACCAGTGGTTTTTCTGCTTATTCTCTTAAGTCGAATGAGTCTCTTGACGGCATAAGCGAAGCGGTTATCTTTAGCATTCAGAACGAACAGTTACCTGCGCCAGAAAAGCGCAACGTATATCACTTACGACATAAGACGAAGAGCCCTTTTGGTTAGGGTACACGTAGACTTCGGTCTTGTCAACCATGGTCAGGATGCGACGAGGCAGCTTGCGTTCGAGGTCAGTGTGCAGCTCCACCTGTCGGGAAAGTTGCAAGTTAGCACACTTTCATTTATTTCGACAATAAATACAGGTTGCCGAATTCGCGGACATTAACGTGATCGGGTTCCCTTTTCCTGTCGAGGCGGTTAGCTCATAAAGAAGCAAAGAACTTCGTGAAGTCAACCCCGGATAGGAATGAAGAGTGGCACGATAGGTGAGACAGATATAGAGAGATTGTGAGGACGGAGGAAAGGGGAAGTATGCCGATGTTGTACCTAGGTTTCACAAGGAGACGCATAAAGTTCACAGCTCTGTGCTCCTGTGCTTGCTTCACACTAAGTTTGAGATAGTGTGTCCCGAATTTCGCATGGCACTGCAGCTGCCCTACGTACAGCTTGGTACATTCTTAAAGGGAACAACTCCATTGAACGGCTCTCATTTTGGTGGCGCTTAAGCTGAAAAAAAAATGCGGGCTGAAACTGAATCAGTGCACATCATCATCATCATCATCATCATCATCATCATCATCATCATCATCATCATCATCATCATCATCATCATCATCATCATCATCATCATCATCATCATCATCATCAGCCTATTTTTATGTCCACTGCAGGATGAAGGCCTCTCTCTGCGGTCTCCAGTTACCCCTGTCTTGCGCTAGCTTATTCGAATTTCTACCTGCAAATTTCCTAATTTCACCAGCCCACCTAGTTTTCTGCCATCCTCGACTGCGCTTCCCTTCTCTCGGTACCCATTCTGTAACTCTAATTGTCCAACGGTTTTCTACCCTACGCATTACACTGCCTGCCCTACGCATTACACTGCCTGCCCAGCTCCATTTTTTTCTCTTAATGTCCAATAGAATATCGGCTATCCCTGTTTGCTCTCTGATCCACACCGCTCTCTTCCCGTCTCTTAACGCTACGTCTAACGTTTTTTTCGTTCCATCGCTCTTTGTGCGGTGTTTAACTTGTTCTCGAGCTTCTTTGTTAACCTCCAAGTTTCTGCCCCATATGTTAGCACCGGTAGAATGCAACGATTGTACACTTTTCTTTTCAACGACAGTGGTAAGCTCCCAGTAAGGATTCGGCAATGCCTGCCGTATGCACTCCAACCCCATTTTTATTCTTCTGTAAGTTTCCTTCTCATGATCAGGGACCCCTGTGGGTAATTGACCTAGATAAACGTACTGCTTTACAGAACGTAGAGGCTGACTGCATAGAGAGAGAGAGAGAGAAAAAGGTAAAGGAAAGACAGGGAGGTTAACCAGAGGTTATCTCCGGTTGGCTACCCTGTACTGGGGGAGGGGTAAAGGGATGCGAAAGGAGAGAGAGAGAGAAAAATAAGTGAAAATAAAGAATAAACAAAAAGGAAGGAAACAAGAAAATCACACACGCACACAAAACAGAACTGTTTCTGTGGGCACTGTCATGAAGTCCGCGAAGGCGTTCGCGTGTTGCATTGTCTGAACGTTCCGTCCTAAGTAACACAATGCAGAGTCACAATTTTTCATTGAGTCCGGTGTCTTTCAAGTAACGCAGCAGTGCCTTCAGGGCGGCTCGCGCCGTTGTTTGTGTAGGCCAGTTTCCAAGGATGTTCTTTTCTGTTATTGGGCGTTTGTCCAGTTGATCTATTGTCGCTGAGAGAGCTGCTCTCTGCGGGTTGAAACGAGGGCACTCACAAAGAAGGTGTGCGATTGTTTCGTTACACCCGCAGGATTCACAAAGTGGGCTATTGGCCATTCCGATACGAAAGGAGTACGCATTTGAAAATGCTACTCCAAGCCATAGACGGATTAGAAGTGTGCAGTCCCGTCGTGGAAGGTCGAATGGAATACGAAGCTGTAAATTAGGGTCCAGGGCATGTAGGCGTGCACTTGTGAAATCGGAGGAATTCCATTGCATCAATGTTAGTTCACGCGCAAGCGCGGAAAGTTTTTTCGCTGCGTCGGCTCTCGAAAGGGGAATGGCAACGCAGTTGACACCGTCATGAGCAGATCGGGCCGCTGCGTCCGCTCGATCATTGCCATGTATGCCACAGTGACTAGGCAACCACTGATATATTATATTGTGCCCTTCATCAATTATGCGATGGTGTACTTGTCTTATCTCTGCGACGAGCTGCTCATGTGATCCATGGCGCAGTACTGAGAGTAAACTCTGTAGGGCTGCCTTGGAGTCACAGAAGATTGACCATGGATGGGGTGGTTCCTCCAGAATGAAATGAAGAGCCGCACGGAGGGCTACCAGTTCAGCAGCTGTTGTTGATGAGACATGTGACGTCTTTAGCTGCATCTTGACGGATCTTGCTGGAATCACCACTGCGGCAGCTGAACTTGTAGGTGTGACTGAGCCATCGACATAAACATGTACGCGGGCACTGTGAACCTCATGTAAAAGTCCTAACGTGGCCTGTTTCAGGGCAGATGACGGCATGTGAGCTTTCTTTGTGATTCCTGGGATGGTGAGGCGTATGTCAGGTTTGTGCAGGCACCATAACGGTGAGGATGGTCTTGCTGCAGGCATGTAGTTCGATGGCAACGAGGTATGATTGGCAGCAATTATACGACTGAAAGTTGTGTGTGGCCTTTCTGTAAGTAAAGATGCAAGATGGTGGGAAGGTAGTCGGGCAACGTGCCGAATATGCGCCCTGAGGGCGTCGGTGGCTAAGTACGTTGTTATTGGGTGGTCTCGCGCAATGACAATCGTTGCCGCCGTAGACGCACACTTCGGAAGACCGAGACACGTCCTTAGGGCTTGAGCTTGTAGTCCCTGGAGTACACGCAGGTTTGTTTTGCAGGTGTTGCCTAGCACCGGGAGGCTGTATCTTGCGAAACCGAGGAATAAGGCACAATAAAGCTGCAGCATTGACCGCACCGATGTGCCCCATGATTTTCCACCGAGGAATTTAAGGAGGTGTGTTATGGTCGTTAACCTCTTCTTTAGGTATGAAACGTGCGGGCTCCATGAAAGGTCGCGGTCGATAATTACCCCTAAAAAGCGGTGTTTCCGTGCGTTTGCAATGGTTTTGCCATTGAACTTACAGAGTAAGGCCTC